>NC_133425.1:19205000-19347500 GCF_049350105.2 Macaca mulatta | reverse complement strand
TAGCCATTTTTTAAGTGTACAATTCAGGACATGAAGCACACTCACAATGTTGTGCAACCATCACCACTATCCATTTCCAGAAGTGTTTCTCTTTCTTTGCTTCTTGGTGTTTTTTGTTTTTTTTTTTTTTTTAAATGGAGTCTCACTTTGTCACCCAGGCTGGAGTGCAGTGGTTCGATCTTGACTCACTACAACCTCCATCTCCTGGTTCAAGCCTCCCGAGTAGCTGAGATCACAGGCATATGCCACCATGCCCGGCTAACTTTTGTACTTTTAGTAGCAACAGGGTTTTGCCATGTTGGCCAGGCTGGTCTTGACCTCCTGACCTCAGGTGATCCTCCCACCTTGGCCTCCCAAAGTGCTGGGATTACAGGCGTGAGCCACCACTCCCGGCCCATTTCCAGAGCTCTTTCATCCATCCTAACAGAAACTCTTCACTGGTTAAACACTAGCTCCCCATTCCCACCTCCCCCTAGCCCTTCTAGTCTGCTTTTGGTCTATTTAGTCTGCTTTTGGTCTATGAATTTGCCTATTTTGGGTACTTCTTCTCAGTAGAATCGTGCTATATTTGTCCTTTTGTGTTTGGCTTACTTCACTTAGCATAATGTTTTCAAGCTTCATCTGTGTTGTAGTGTGCATCAGAACTCCATTCTCTTTTATGGCTGAATAATATTCCTTATTATATTATTATTATTATTTGAGACAGGGTCTCACTCTATTGTCCAGGCTGAAGTGCAGTGGTGCAGTCTCAGCTCACTGCAACCTCTGCCATTCGTGTTCAAGTGATTCTCCTGCCTCAGCCTCCTGAGTAGCTGGGACTACAGATGCAACCACCACACCCAGCTAATTCTTGTATTTTTGGTAGAGACAGGGTTTTGCCAGGTTGGCCAGGCTGGTCTCAAACTCCTGACCTCGAGCGATCCACCTGCCTTGGCCTTCCAAAGTGCTAGGATTACAGGCATGAGCCACCGGGCCCAGCCTCTTAACTATTTTTAATAGAAGAAATGAAGAAAGTGTAGGCCTTGGGTTTTCCAAAGTGCTTCAACAACTGCATGGGGAAAAACAAAAGTCACTTGTGTGTAATTTTATTGGGGTAATATTATTACCTCCACTGTACAGAGAGTTGTCCGTAACCAAGTGGATGACAGACCCATCTGACAGCGAAAACTCAAGCATACACTGAGAATGATCCTATGGTTTAAGAAGAATATGTGTTTGGATTTCTGAGCTAAGGAATCCGGGAGTGGCCAATTTGAAGATTCAGTCCTTATCCATAGAGGGCATCTGAATTTCTGGCTAATCCCTTGGAATGCAGGCTGTCTAGGGGATTGAGGCCCTTTGTTTTGGGTTAAATGGAGATTGCTAGGTGGAGGATGCTCAGTGAAAACTGGTATATAAACTGCATGCTTTTTACAAATGGTAGTGGCCCTCCTGTCCAGCCTGCCACTCCTGGACTGCTTGGTATTTAAGTCCCCAATGAACCCTGTGTCTTATTCACTGGCTCTGGGTATCTCCTTTGGCCTGGTGGACATGGTGCCAAACCTATTAGAGTCAACAGGGGTCTGGCTTGACACCAAGCTATTTCATGGCCCCAATATGCTTCCAGTTAAATGAGCTCTGCTGGAAAGAAGCTTTTTGGATTTTTTTCTCCCCTTTTATTGTCCTGGTAATTTGGATGTGACAAATTGTGATGGATTTGTATTGTTTCAGCTTAGCGAAAATTGAACTGCATTTCTCAGAACTCACTTCCGTGCAGAGTTCCAGGTTGACATGAGCCACAGGCACATTTTGAGTAAGATTCAGAAGGTGGATGTGGGGCAGCAACCATGTTGCTTTCTGTGCTGGGGAGGCCGGAGCCTGCAGGGGGCCGTGCAGCTCACACGCATTGTCCCTTATCTTCTGGTTCACCTGGTTGGTTGGGGAAGCAGCCAGCCCCACAGTTTCTGGATCCTCTTTCCACTCTCTCCACACCTGGCTCAGATGCATGTTAAACTGCACAAAGAAGAGCACCAGCTACTGCTGCAGGATTCTCCCATCATTGATGCTGGAGACTTAGAGGCAGTGAAAGACCTATGTGAGTTCTGGCCTGTCCTCTTAGTTCCAGCTCAGTCTCTCAGGTTCCCATTTGTCATTGCGATCCTGTACTTCATTTCCATCATCCTTTCCTGCCTGGGTGTCCCATGGATGTCAGGTTCTAGCACAAGACACAGAAGCAATGTCCTCATGTGGGCTGTGCCCCCAGTTCCCACCATTGTGTAGGGTCAAATCATTTTATAAATCTTTTAGGACATGAATCTCCTGGTGGTGTTGCCTCTCTTGACTGAAATGCAGCCCTGACTGATGTGCAGATTCTCAGACCTGTTAGCTCAATTAATGTGTACACTCTGGTCCAGGTATAGGCAGAGGAGATGCTGTTATCCCCATTTTATTGAAGAATAGACAGAGGCTTGAGTAATGGGCTCAACTTACAGAAATGGTAAGTGTTGGAACTCCTGTAAGAACTAGGGCTTTCTGATTCCTAGCCCTGCCCTCCTTCTGCTGTGCTCTGAGGTTCTCTCTTTCCTTGATCAGTCAGCAGCCCCAAAGACAAGGCTAAGGAATCCCAGCACATCCACTTCCTCCTGCAATTCTGTGTCCTACTTTGCAATGGCTGTACAGGCTGTCACATTGGGAAGACAACATTGAGAAAGACCTCTGGGTCCACGATGCCCTTGACGTTGCTGGGTGGGTGGAAGAATCTGAAGGGCAGTCTGAAGGGTCTCACCACCTGCGTTGGACCCTCTAAAGCCTTCTCCTTTAAGCGGGGTGGACATTCTGCCTGATGCTTTGCTCACCCCTTTCTATTTATTCTTCTCGCAGATGAGCTGCTACTTTGGCCAGATAACAAGTCACTGATGAGGCCATGATGACTAATGGCCAGAGTCACTCCTCATTGAAAGGCCTGTTAGTCAGGATCCTCCAGAGCAACAGAACCAACAGGATGTGCACTAAATAAATGAATAAATAAATATTTAAACATTTTTATTTTAAGGAATTGGCACACGCACAAGTAGAGGGGCTGGCAAGTCCAAAATCTGCAGGGTAGGCAGGCAGGAGACCCAGGGAAGAATTGATGCTGCAGTTCAAAGTCTGTTGGTGGAGTTCCCTTTTGCTTGGGGGAGATCAGTCTTTTTCTTAAGGTTTTCAATGGATTAGATAAGGCCCACCCACAAACCAATAGGATGTGGGATACACACACACAGAGAGAGAGAGAGAGAGAGAGAGAGAGATTGAGAGAGAGAGAGAGGAGAGATATACTTACTATAAGGAATTGGCTCACATGATTATGGAGGTTGGCAAGTCCTAAGATCTGCAGGGTGGGTGGGCAAGCTGGAGATCCAGGAGAGCCGATGGTATATTTCCTGCCTGAATATGAAGGCCCGAGATCCAGGAGAGCTGCTGGTATAGTTCCAGTCTGAAGGCTGGCAGGCTTGAGTCCCAGAAAGAACTGATGTTTCAGCTTGAGTCTAAAGGCAGGAGAAAAGCTGATGTTCCAGTTCAAAGGCTGTCAAGCAAGAAGAATTCTCTCTTATTCAGGGGAGGGTCAACCTTTTTGTTCTAGTTGGGCATTCGGCTGACTGGATGAGGCCACCCACATTCGAAAGGGCAATCTGCTTTACTGTCTACCCATTCAAATGTGAGTTTCATCTCAGAGACACACACCCTGAATGATATTTGGCCAAATATCCGGGCACTCTATGGTCCAGTCAAATTGACACATAAAATTAACCATCCTAGGAAGGTAATTGCTTTACTCAAAATCTACTGATATAAAGGTTAATCTCATGTAAAAACTACACAGCAACATCCAAATGTATTTGATCAAATGTCCGAATACTGTGGCCTAGCCAAATTGACAAAAAATTAACCATCACTAGAGGTCTCACCCATACATTTTCTGCTGTTTTCTCTCTAGTTTATGTGGGATTGATAAGCTGAATCAGGACCTCTCTTTATTTATTTATTTAGAGATGGGGCTCTCACTCTGTCACCCAAGCTAAAGTACAAGTGGCACAATCATAGCTCAGTGCAGCCTCAAATTCCTGGGCTCAAGTAATCCTTCTGTCTTGACCTCCTGAGTAGCTAGGCCTACAGATGCATGCCACCATGCCCAGATAATTTTTATTTTCATTTTTTGTTGAGATGGGGTCTTGCTGTGTTGCCCAGGCTGGTCTTGAACTCCTAGACACAAGTGATCTGCCCACCTTGACCTCCCAAAGTGCTGAGATTACAGGCATGAGCCACTGCACCCAGCCAGTACCTTTGTTAGGACCCACTCATTTCTCCTTGTCCATGTTTATCCCATGTGACTGTTTTCAAACATGGCTCCCAAATTGTTTGGCACACCTCCCATTGAGAGAGAGGGGACTATGTTCCCTTCTTTAGAATCCGGGTTCTATGACCACCTGACTAGAAGAATATGGCAGAAGTGACTCCATGCCAGTTTCCAGGCCCAGACCTCAGGAAACTCACAGCTGTGGAATGCAGCAGCTCATGCTTATAGTCCCAGCACTTAGAGAAGCAGAGGTGGGAGGATTGCTTGAGGCCAGGAGTTCAAAGTCTGCTTGGGCAACATAATGAGACCCGGTACAAAAGAAAAGAAAGAAAGAAAGAAAGAAGGAAAGAAAGAGAGAAAGAAAGAAAGAAAGAAAGAAAGAAAGAAAGAAAGAAAGAAAGAAAGAAAGAAAGAAGAGAGAGAAAGAGTAAGAAAGAGAAGAGAGAGAAAGAGTAAGAAAAAAGAAAGGGAAAAGGGGAGAAAAAAGAAAGAGTAAAAGAGAGAAAGAGACAGAGAAGAAAGAGGGAGAGAGAGAAAGAAAGAAAGCAAAAGAAAGAAAAAAGAAGAAAGAGAAAGAAAGAAAGAGGAAGAAAGGAAAGGAAGGAAGGAAGGAATGAAGGAAGGAAGGAAGGAAGGAAGGAAGGAAGGAAGGAAGGAAGGAAGGAAGGAACTAATTCCCAGCATTTACTTCCCATCTCTTGGAATCTAGCAACCATGCTGTGAAGAGGTCCAAGCAGCCTGTGGAGATGCTCCCACATAGAGAGCCCTGTACTCCTTAGCCATCACCTCCAACCCCCACCTCACCAGCCCTAGGGTAGGTGGGTTTATATATTTAACTGTGGGTTACTCTGGATCTTAGGTTTATCAATACATCACAGAGTCATTGCCCACCCAGGGAGTTTCACAGTTTGTTCCCAGCAGGCTGGACCCCAAAGTACAAGTGCTAATGTTGGGATTTCATCCCATTGGAATATTTATGCCAGTTCATATTTCTCCTGTGTCTAGCCCCTGCCTTCTACCTCTTAGCCACATATTTCTAAGATGGGATCATGAGGGTGGGGTGAAGTCACCATATGGTGCCATAGCACACCCAACCTTTGCTTCCCTTCTTTCCTATATCTTATCAATACAGAAATGTCTAAGGGGCTTGGGGATATTTTGAATTTATAAGATAGATATGTTAGAATTTGACATTTGGGAAACATAAACACATGTTCATAGAGGGATGGAGCGTCGTTATCATCTACTCAGAACCCCCAGACCAGCACTTAACAGGTACGGTTCCCAGATGCTCAGGAATTCCTGCTCTCTGAGCTCACATTTCCTAAAAGCAGAGTCTAAGACAAAGATGTATGTGACGTATTGAGGGAGGGCTCACCGAAGAAATTTGTATGGAAAGAAGAGAAGCAAGAAAGCCTAGGAATAAATTAAGTAAGAAAGGGAAATCTACCCTCAACCTGATGCCATGGTGAGCTCTAGAGTCTAAATTACACCCCAGAGTTTATTGTGATTTGAGGCAAGAGAACAGAGTTCTTGTACCTCCACACCAGTCAGCCATTGGCCCCAGCCACCTGTTGAGGGTGGCACCATGCATCTAGGCTCGCACATTTCAACCTTCAAGCCACCTTCTTTCTGCGGTCCCTCCTGTTTTCAACAGACCTGATTGTCCTCTGCTCAGTGAGAAACCTCAGCATTCTAATTTCCTAAAAGGGCTTTCAGATCTTTAATTCAGAGAAGTCCCGTGGAGGCAGTGGCCTTCTAGATCACGAATTGTAGACCATGGAGTCTGTATTACTGATCTTTTGGTTTCAAGTGTGAAGACCAATTATCTGAAAGTTTGGAATAAAGTAAAAAATTAGCTGTGTAACTTCCAAATCAAATTAGAAAACTGTCTGCCTAAGGGTTTTCTGATTCTCTAGAGGATGTCATGTTGATTTTATTATTGATTAGGGCCCAGATTCTATAACATGAGATGTTAAGCTGTAGAAATTGAGGTTGCAAAAGAGTTTTGTCCTGTAGGGGTGCAACTGATTTCTGTCCAGTAGAGAAGACAATAACCTCAAAGATTATTGACATATCATTATCCTAGAACAGAGACCAGCAAACTTTTTGAGTAAGGAGACAGATAATATATATTTTAGGCTTTGTGGGCTGTATCGCCTCTGTTGCCATCAACTCTGCCATTACAATGTGAAAGCAACCACAGAAAACACATAAATGAATGAGTGTAGCTGTATTCCAGCAAGACTTTATTTATGAACATTGGAACTGGTATTTCATATTATTTTCTTTCCTTTTTTATCTTTTTCTCTTTTTTTTGACAACAAGGTCTCACTTTGTCACCCAGGCGGAGTGCAGTGGCACAATCACAACTCACTGAAGCCCCTACCTCCTTGTCGAGCGCTCAAACTATCCTTCCAGCTCAGCCTCCAAATAGCTGGAACTCCAGGGCCATGCCACCATGCTCGGCTAATTTTTTTTTTTTTTTTGTAGAGACATGTTTTTGTTATGTTGCCCAGGCTGATCTTGAACTCCTAGGCTCAAAGTGCCGGGATTACAGGCGTAGCCACCACACCTGGCACCGTATCATTTTCATGTGCAGCAAAATATTGTTCTTTTGTCAACTGTTTAAAAAATTCTTAGTTCATGGACCATACAAAGGCAGATGGTAGATTAGCCTAGAAGTTTTATTGTTCTGTAGATGACTAACTAGTTTTGTATTTAACTCAGACATTCATTCCACCTTTCTTGGTCCCACTAAATGTATGTGCATGGGTGTGTGTGTAAATGTGTGGGGCATGTGCATTGGTTTTCCTATCTCTGAACTAGTTTACCCTCCTGCTGGTTCCTTCATTAATGGGTTAAATAAGTCTTTGATACATGTTCACCATGTATTTGTATGACAGTTATTTTTTAACCTTCTGACAATTATACTTGGATGCACGTCACAGAAATCCTTGTGAGCTAGCTTCTCCGTTCACTTCTCTCCCAAATTCCACTTCTTTTTGAATATGCAGTTTGGCCGCCTCTTTTGTTCCCTTGGCTCTTCTCACATCAAGTGCAGTATCAAGATGTTTTCCTAAATAAACGCAGTTTTGTCCTCAGGAGAAATTCTGGTGCCTACCATTTTTCCTCCTACCATTCTATTATTACTATAATAAATTTAATAGATTCCTGGACCAGGCCTGGTGGCTCACGCCTATAATCCCAACACTTTGGGAGGCCGAGGCGAGCGAATCATTTGAGGTCAGGAGTTTGTGACCAACCTGGCCAACATGGTGAAACCCCGTCTCTACTGAAAAATAAAAGATACAAAAATTAGCCAGGCGTGGTGGTGGTCACCTGTAATCCCAGCTGCTTGGGAGACTGAGGCAGGAGAATAATTGGAACCTGGGAGGTGGAGGTCGCAGCGAGCCGAGATCGTGCCACTGCACTCCAGCCTGGGCAAAAGGGTGAGACTCTGTCTCAAAACAACAACAACAACAAAAAGATTCTTAGACTCATAAAAAACATTTTTTTTAAGGGCTGGATATGGTGGCTTATGCCTGTAATCCTGGCATACAGGATTTTGAGAGGCCAAAACAGGAGAATCACTTGAGACTGAGAGTTCGAGACCAAACTGGGCAACACAAGAGACCCTGTCTCAAGAAAAAGAAAGAAAGAGAGAGAGAAAGGGAGAAAGGGAAAAAGGAAGGGAGGAAAGAGGAAGGGAGGAAAGATGGAAAGAAGGAAAGAAGGAAAGTAAAGAAAGAAAGGAGGGAAGGAGAAAGAAAGGAGGGAGGGAAGAAGAAAGGGAGGAAGGGAGGGAGGGAGGGAGGGAGGAAGGAAAAGAGAGAGAGAGAGAGAGAAAGAAAGAAAGAAAAAATTGGATGTGGTGGTGCATGCCTATAGTCCCAGCTACTTGGGAGACTGAGGTTGGAGGACTGCTTGAGCCCAGGAAGTCGAGGCTGCAATGAGCTATGATCATGCCACTGCACTCCAGCCTGGGTGCCAGGGTGAGATCCTGTCTCAACTAAAAACAAACTAACAAAACCCAAAAACTTTTTTAGGAGTCCAAGAATCAGGAGCATGCTGGTACATCTACTCCAAAGTAAAAGACAAATTATCATGTCTTGTAATCTTATTGGGATACAGCTAAAGTGTAGTTGTAACCCAATAAGGCTTTATTTACAGACATTCGAACTGGTATTTCAGATTTTTTTCTTTTTTCTTTCTTTCTTCCTTTTTTTTTTTTGAGACAACAAGGTCTCACTTTGTCACCCAGGCTGGAGTGCAATGGGCACAATCACAACCCATTGTACCCTCCACCCCCGGTCCAGGGCTCAAGCTATCCTCGCACCTCAGTCTCCAAGTAGCTGAGACTGCAGAGCCACGCCACCATGCTTGGCTAATTTTTGTTATTATTAGTTTTTTTGTAGAGACAGGGTTTTGGCAAAGAAAGAAGCACAATGACTGGCAGGCCGTTTTGAGGGCTGGAGGCAGCAAATTCTACACTTAGAGATGCTGCTCCAGCACATCGTCCAGGAAGCATGAAGCGTTGTCAGCTTCGAGCGGAGCCCAGAGCAGGAAAGGACTCTCCCAGCAGGACCGGGTTGTAGTGCAACCTCTTTTGCAACACCTTCCTCCGTGAGACAGCCCATGGAGGGTGAGGGTGCAGGCCAATGGCCGGGGCTGGCCGTGGTCTGGCCCGCATGGATGGAAGGTAATGAGTTAATAACACTGGTGGTGGATGAGGCACAGCAAGGCTTGTCAAGGAGGTGCCAGCTCACATCAAGCTGCCAAGGCCTACGTGGAAGAGAGTGGGGCATATGGAGTCTCTGAGGGCTCCTGCAGGGCTTCTCCCAATCTCTTCCTGGCATCCACGCTTATAGCGCAGCTGGAGACTCGCCCTCGTGGATCTATGGTGTTATTAATGCAGACCAATGCACCCCAGGAGGGTTGGCTTTGACAGGCCCATGTGACTGGTGGATTCTTTCTGTTGTAAAGCAAATAGTGATGACTCCGGTGGATGCGGGGTAAAGTACAGGTTTCTGCGGAGGCGGAGTTCACTGAACATCTGATTGTTGTTCGGTTCTAGAGGGGGTGGGGCAGGCATTTATTAAACGGTCCCTAGGCTGTGGGAGGTGGGCATTTCCCAGCCTAGGAGCAAGTGGAAAAAATGGCATCCTCTCCCTACCACGTCCAGAAGATGGCCAAAATGCCATGGGAAAAACTGCTCATCTTCAGTAACAACCAAAGAATCATCAATTAAAACCAGAACCAGCAATGAATGTTATTATTTTTGTCATCTTTGCCTAGATTAGAGTGTACATTGGCATCGCTTCTTGAAAGCGTTTTCGCAATAATTATGCTAGACATGTCCGTGTTTTGTCCCAAATCACTGCAGCTGGTCCTGGGTTTGTGGCCAAGTCAAACCTAGCCCTAAAGGTTATAAGAGAGAATTGGGTTGAAATATGTTTCATTTTAAAAATAGCTCGGTATTTTTAGCTGCACAAGTAATACATGAATACATGATCGTCGTTAAAAAAAAAAATCAAGCATTACAGACAAATCTAAAATTCTACCTTGGGGCCATTTCCCCCAATCCCTGAAGTCCTCTCTGTTATCAGTTTCATGTGTATCTTTCCAGGCCTTTAAATCTCTATTTACAGACATACGCATTTATAGAAATATAGAGTGTAATTCTGTGGGAGTTTATGAACATAAATGACATAATGTTCCCTATTATAGTCAGACTATGATGCAAGTGTGATGCCCTGTGAGGGAGAGGGTGGAGACATCCTGGATCATCCTGCAGTCTAAGGCAAGTCCAGCAGGCCTACTGGGGCCTCCTTCAGCCAAGTTCACCACCAAAGGAATCTTGTGTATCCCAGGAATATTCCTGCCTTACTACTCCATGTCGCTCAGTCATTATCTGGGAATGCAAATGAAGTGATGAATTTCAAACACAAAACCTGGGGCCCTCAGTCAATCACGCCCCTGGTATTAGGAGGTCTGCATGGTGCATTCTCATGGCCACCACAATATACATGGCCGGAAAACGGTTCACTACTGTGGTCAGTAGTGGTTATCTCTGGCTGGTGGGATTGTAGAAGACACACACACACACACACACACAGACACAGCCCTCCCTTTTTTTGTAGTCCACATGCATTTTTAAAAATCAGCTTTATTGAGGTATGATTGTATATTTTAAAAACCAAGTGTTGAAGGCATATACAATTTGGTGAGTTTGGACACATACATACAGCCATGATGCCATTACCACAATCAAGGTGATAAACATATTCATTACCTCCAAATGCCACCTGCATTATTTTTATAATAAAAAGCAATTCTAGTTTTAAAATGTGCATACATTTTGAACTACCAATGCCACTTCTAGGAATATATCCCTGAGAATATAATTGAATTTGTGTACAGAGATGCCTATCACTGTGTTATTTGTAACAGTGAAAAATTAGATGCAATCTAAATAGCTAACAATACAAGAATAGTTAAATCCTTCGATGCATCCACACAATGTGGTCCTATGCTTTGTTTACAATAGTTGTATAGGTGACATATATTTATAGTCATGATCACCTGCCTATCCATCTATCCGTCTATTTTCCCTAAGGGAGAGACTATATATTATCTATCCATATATGACTATCCAAGGACTATCATATAGATATGATATATAGACAGATATATGGCTACCATATCCTATAAACTATTATCTACCTATCACCTATCTCTAACAATATCTATCATCTTCATTTATCCATCCATCATTTATCTATCATTTACTATTAATCTGTCACCTATCATCTATTTTCTCTCTCCTCCCTTCTTTCCTTTCCTTCCTCCCCTCCTCCCCTCTCCCCTTCCCCTCCTCCTTTTCCCCCTTCCCCCCAACCCTTCCTCCTTCCTTCCCCTTCTCCTTCCCGCTCCCCTCACCTTCTCCTCCTTCCTCTCCCTTCTTCCCCCTTCTCCTCTTCCTCTCCTCTCCTCCTCCCCCTCCACTCATCCCCTCCTCCTTCTTCTCCCTTCTTCCCCTCCTCCTCCTTCTTCCCCTCTCCTCCTCCTTCTCTCTCTCTCTGTCTGGGGTTGTTCTCAGGTTTGGTTGCCTAGCTTGCCTGCCCCCAGCGGCCCAGAAGCCACAATCTAGGAAAGGCTGTGAGTCCTGTGGGCTGTCAGAGACTGGCACAGTGGCATCCAGACATGACAGAAGACAAAAATGCCTGAAGCAGATGCAGCGCATATTACCCTGAATCAAGAAAAGGTGAATCTCCTTGAAGATCTTCTGTTTAAGGAGGCAGGGAGATGCGTAACATGGTTTAGAAAGATTTCCATCCAAAATGTAAAAATAGAGATATTTGTAATGCTCAAGGAATAAATTTTAGTTTTCTGAAAAAGTCACCTATGCAGAGCTCCTCATGTCCCAAAGCTGCCAGATAAATCACAGTCAGGGCTGGAAGGGACCGTGTCTCCATTTTACAGAGGAAACCAAAACTCAGAGAGGTTAAGCCACTTCTGTGAGCTCACACAATAAGTGTCAGCGGTGGCATTTGAATTCATATCTTTTTGATTCCGGATGTGGTAACATGGAGATGCACCACCCAGATCCCCCTTCAAGGATGGTGATAGTGTTTGTCCTGTTCAGCTTGACACTTCTAGACCACCCTGTATGTAAGTCCCAATAAATGCTATGCCTCCTTCACTGGCTCTGGGTCTCTTCTTTGGCCTTTCGGACATGGTGCCACCCCTGTTGGAGTCATTAGGGGTCCGGCACAACACAAGCTCAGAACTCAGATTGCTGAACTTCAAAGGCAGTTAACCTTCTAATTAAGGCAGTTTGTAATGCCAGCCCAAGACCGAGGTTGGCACCCCCGACACATGATGAAGCAGAGGCACCCTGGCTATCCTTGAGATTTGCAATGAGTCTCAGAGCTGCCCAGAAGAGCCCAGCATAGGTCATCCAAATCCCAGCTGACCCACAGAGATGCATGTGTTATAATAAACAATGGTTGTTTTCAGCCACTGAGTTTTGGGGTGGCTTGTTCTATGGCACTTTTGTAGCACTTGCCAACCAATACAGTAAGAATAATACCTAACTTACATAGCTCTATGTGCAGGCATTGTTCAAAGCCTCTACATATATTATTTCATTGAATGCTGACCTTGATGAGGTACGTACTTACTGTCCTCATTTTACAGATAGGGCAGCTGAGGCACAGAGCAGCAACTCTACTTCTCTGCTTCTTCTCGTGGAGCCAGGGAGAGCCACTAACGTCCTTTTCTGAACCATCCAGGCTCATGTGTCCATCCTTTTCTTTCCAGGCCCACTTGTCACTGCCTCTTTCCCCTCTCTGCTTTGGGAAATTACAAGAAGCTTCCTAACTTGGGGTCCCAGTAGGCATCAGAATCTGTTCATGGATGCCCCTAAGAGGGAGCAGAATATGATATCCCAAAATATGCCACTTTGGCATCAGGACTGTTTTGAGTTAAAGACAATCAAGAAATGCCAGGCCAGGTGCAGTGGCTCACACCTGTAATCCCAGCACTTTGTGAGGCCAAGGCGAGAGAATCCCTTGAGGCTGGAAGTTTGATAACAGCCTGGGCAACATAGTGAGACTTCATCTCTACAAAAAATAAAATAAATGGCAGACAAAAGAAGAGCTCTCTGTCCTCCCCCTATTGCTGTCACAGGTGATTGGCAACTATCTGGGGCCAGTGGTGCAGGGGTAAGAAGAATTCACCAAGACAGTTGTAGGTAAAGAAAGGCAGATTTATTAGAGAAACTATGAAAGTATGTTGCAAGGTTGCAACGGGCTGCACAGCAGAGAAGGAGCTGTCTGCAAGGAAACAAAGGCTTGCTGGGGATGTTATAGAATGGTGCTTGTGCTGAAGAGTGCTGATAATGCCAGGGTTGCAGCACTGATAATGCCAGGGTTGCAGTGAGCTAACTTGCAGGTGTCTGGTGAGTGCTGGGTACAGGAAGATTGTGAGCTTTTTTGTGCAGGAAAGCTGTGTCCTGGACCATGAGGAAAGGCAGACTTATAGTTAATCAGCTTTCTCTTTTTGCTTTCCCTTGGTCCTACCAGCCTGACTCCTTTTCCCTAATTAAGACTCCACATTTGCCTAAAAGCAGAGCATAAATTTCCCTTTGTAAATGTAACATAAATTTCCATTTGTAAAGGTGGTCCCCTCTCCTGTACCAGGAAGAGATGAATGACCCTGGAGATCACTTGAGTCTACATAACAAACCTTACTAAACAATTTTAATCTACCATCCATTTCCTAGTCACCTTCCCACAATTTGCTGCCTCTAGAAAGCCAACCCTCTTTTCCTTTGTCTAGTCACTTCTCCACGACTTATCCCCCTTTGTTAAAATGGTAGATAAGCCCCCAAGTCTAACTACCTCTTTAGGTTTTCACTTCTTTTCTACGAAGTCCCTCTCCATGTAAAAACATCTACACAACTCTTATGCCTGTTCTTCTGTTAATCTGTCTTTTGACAGTTTGATTCACAGGCCTCCAGAAAGGAACATAAGAGGATAGAGGAAAAGTTTTCCTCCTTACACTGCTAAATTGTGAGGGATAAATGCATAAAGCATCCTTTAAAAAAAAAAAATGAGATAAGATCTCACTCTGTCACCCGGGATAGAATGCAGTGGCATGATCACAGCTCACTACAGCCTCGACCTACTGGGGTAAAGCAATCCTCCCACCTCAGCCTCTAGAGTAGCTGGGACTACAGGTGTACGCCATCACACCTGGCTAATTTTTATTTTCTGTTTACAGGTGGGGTCTCACTATGTACTCGTACTCCTGGGTTCAAGTGATCCTCCTATGTTGGCGTCCCAAAGTGTTGGGATTACACGCATGAGCCACCATATCTGGGTGCATTAAGCATTCCTGAGAAGTCTCTGACCCATTTCCTCTCCCGTGTAGTACTGGGGAGGGCAGGATTTTTAACAGCATAGCCAGCGTTTTGCTGGGGAGTGAGAAGCCAGTGCATCTTTCTTAGAGACACCCCAATCTGTATGAGCAATTTCTTAAAGCTCTGCTCACTTGACACCGTAGATGGAGAGAAAGCAACCCCTCCTACTTTCATAGGAAGAAAAGGTAAAAATCCTTTTTCACTGTGGGCGCTGTGTTCCCCACAAGACCAAGGATCCCACTGTTTGTCTTTCTCTACTCATGTGGTCGATTATAGTAAGGCCCGGTCTGCAAACCATTACATAAGCTCTAAGGGTAGTTGAATGGTCTCATGTGTTCATTGCTCTCTTCAGAATGAGAGGTAATTAGTACCTGTTGCTTTCAGCTGTAGGTCCCAGGACCAATTCTGAAGCAATAGGAAAGTCCCATTTTAACATCCTTTTCAGAAGAATATTCCTGCAAAAATCTGAGAAGCCGCACAATTTACCAAATGCCAACTGATTTTTTTGTGTGTGTATTTTAATCTCTCTGTGCTTCCTTTTTGGTCCTGGAGGGCCCAGATTTTTAGGTTCCCCAGTCCATACCAAAGCAGAAACAAGGCTCATAGAATTGGAAATGGAACTAAGGCCTCCTGCCTCTCTGTTCAATGTCCTTTCTGCTAATAAATATCTATTGTTTTTCCTGCCTGGCATGCATTCTGTCTTCTGGTAACATTTTTAAAAATTGAGATAAAATTCATGTAATGGGCCAGGCATAGTGGCTCACGCCTGTAGTCCTAGCACTTTGGGAGGCTGAGGCAGGCAGATCACTTGAGCTCAGGAGTTTGACACCAGCTTGGACAACATGGGGAAACCCTGTCTCTAAAAAAAAAAAAATACGAAAACCTAGCTGGGAGAGGTGGTGTGCTCTTGTAGTCCCAGCTACTTGGGAGGCTGAG
Source organism: Macaca mulatta (assembly GCF_049350105.2). Lineage (NCBI taxonomy): Eukaryota > Metazoa > Chordata > Mammalia > Primates > Cercopithecidae > Macaca > Macaca mulatta. Next base: position 19,332,321 of record NC_133425.1, on the reverse strand, counting down.
GCAGGAGGATCACTTGAGTTGAGAGGTCGAGGCTGCAGTGACAGGTGATTGCATCACTGCACTCTAGACGGGGCAACAGAGTGAGACCCTGTCTCCAAAAAATAAAACAAAAAAATTCATATAATGTAAAATGTATCATTTTAACTATTATTTTAAAATGTACAGTTCAGTGGCTTCTTGTACATTTACAATATTGTGCAATGATTACCACTGTCTAATTGCAGAGAATTTTGGTCACCCCACAAAGAAATCCCATACTTATTAGCACTCACTTTCTATTCCCCCTCCACACATTCCCTGGCAACCACTAATCCACTTTCTGTCTCTACAGACTTGCCTATTCTGGATATTTCATATATATGGAATCATACAACATGTGGTCTTTTGTGATTGGCAGCATAATGTTTTTCAGGTTCATTCAGGTTGTAGTATCTATGGTTACTTCCCTCCTTTTCATGCTTGAATAATATTCCACCCTATGAATAGACCACATTTGTTTAGTCATTCATCTGTTGGTGAACACTTGGGTTGTCTTCTTTTTTTTTTGTTTTTATCAATAATGCTGCTGTGATCGTATTTTTTTGTTTTTGTTTTTTGAGACAGGGTCTTGCTCTGTCACCCAGGCTGGAGTGCAGTCACACAGTCATGGTTCATTGCAGCCTTGATATGCTAGGCTCAAGTGATCCTCCCATCTTAGCCTCCCAAATAGCTGGGACTACAGATGTGCCTTACCATGCTTGGCTAATTAAAAAAAAAAAAAAATTCTTATGGAGATGGGGCCTTACTATGCTGCCCAGGCTGGTCTTCAACTCCTGGGCTCAAGTGATCCTCCCTCCTCAGCCTCCCAAAGTGCTGGGATTACAGGCATGAGCCACTACACCCGGCCAACCACTTATATTTAAATACCTGTTTCCAATTCTCTCAGGTCTAGATCTAGGAGTGGAATTGCTGGATCAGATGTAATTCTATGTTTAACTTTTTGAGGAACTGACAAACTTTTCTGCAGTGGCTTCACGATTTTACCTTCCCACCAGCAATTTATGAGTTTGGTAATATTTTTGTTTTCCTTTGAAGAACCAGCCTCATCTTTGAGCCCATGTGGTGGTGGGAATATTTAAGATGTATTCTTGGCTGGGCGCAGTGGTTCATGCCTGTAATCCCAATACTTTGGGAGGCAGAGGTGGGTGGATCCCTTGTGCCCAGGAGTTTGAAACCAGCTTGGACGACATGATGAAACCTCTTCTCTATTTAAAAAAAATACAAAAGTTAGCCAGATGTGGTGACACGCGCCTATAGCGCCCTGTAGTCCCAGCTACTCCAGGGACTGGAGGTGGGAAGATCACCTGAGCCCGGGAGGTTGAGGCTGCAGTGAGCTGTGATTGCATCACTGCACTTCAGCCTGGGCAACTGAGTGAGACCCTGTCTCAAAAAAAAAAAAAAATTACCCTCTTAGCAAATTTCAGGAATACAATACATTATTATTAACTATAGTCACCACACTGTACAGTAAGTCTCCCAAACTTATTAATCTTGTTTCCAAAAGTTTGTATCCTTTGACCAACACCCCCTCCCATTTTCCCCCACTCCCAGCCCCTCTGATGATGTGACTCCCACCCCATTTTTTCCAAAGAAGTGCAGCTAAGCAGGAGCTAGTCACTTAGCATATGCCAAAGTGATTGCCTCAGGGTGGGCATGTGACCTGAGCCAGGCCAGTGAGATTCAACTCTGAATCAGAACAACCCCTGGACTTTTGTTACTTGGGTCAATTAAACAAACAAACAAAAAAAAAACTTAAAAAAATTAATTAAGCCAATTTGAGCTGGCTTTCCCGTCACTTGGCCAAGCGACCACCCTGTATAATTAAGATCTGCTTGTTTAAAATCTCTGTCCAAGAGATTAACCTCCCATATTTGTTTTGCATGTATTCAATGTCAGTTCTACACTTGCCTACAGCTACAAGGTGATACTGGAGTTGCCCTCACACCAGTAGGACGAGACAGGATCAATGAATGGTCAGAGATGGGATTTTGCAGACAAAGGGGAACTTCCGGCTGCAGATGTTATCATTCCACGATCTCAGAGCTGTGAGGGAAAGAAGCAGAGAGTCTGGGTGAAAATCCATCCGCCAAGATAAAGTAATCCCACCACTCCTCTGAAGTAGAAGCCCTCCCCAGTAGGCCTCGTGTCTACACTGGCAGCCCTTTCTTGCTGATACTTGACAAGCCTGGTGTCCAGCCTTACTCTTGCATAAAGCTGATCCCGGCTTGTCACCTTGGATGGGAGGACGAACTTCAGCCAGAGGCTTGGCCCAGCTCTGGCTACCAGGCTCCGGGAGGGCTCCCAGGAAAATAAGCTGTTCTCTACCTCCCTCCCCTAATTAGGAAAAGAAAAAAGAGCAAAGAGGGAATAACAATTAAGTGTCTGGGTCTGGAGCTCTGTAGATCTAGGTTTGAAACCCAGCTCTACTACTTAGCTTGCTGTGTGACCTTGAACAAGTTGCTGAACTTCTCTGAGCCTCATTTTCCTCATCGGCAAAATGGGAATATTGTTTCTATTAAGACTGGTATGAAAGTGATGATTCATCGTGATGCTGGTGATTGCTAATACCGAATACTGAGCATGGCAGCTGTTCTATGAACACTATCTTCTTTGTTTTCACATTAACCTGTGAGTTAAGTATCATTAGCCACATTTTGAAGATGAAGAATCTGAGGCACTAAGAGGTTAAGGCATTCTCTTTGGGCTACACATTAAGGGTGGAGCGGGGGTTCACACAAGGGCAGTCAACTCCCAAGTCCATGGTCTTGCCACAGTGCTATATCAACTGTGCCTCCTTTAATCTACACAGCAGTCCTGTAAGTAGGACAAATTATTAAGCCTATTTTATAGAAGAAGAAACCATCTCAGAGAGGATAAGTAATTCTTTGCAAGGACACAGAGCTAGAAAGCAACGAGGCCAGAATTTGAATCCAGGTCTATACTCTTGTCACTATGTACACCTTCATGCCACCCCAGGTGTGGCTTGCTTCTAATATTCAGTAGCAGAAGCCTGGGGAAGGGGCTTGCACTTTGGTGTGTTGGTGAGCTGACATGGAAGCACCACCCCTTGACTACTCTCTATGCAAGTCTTTTTCCCCCCATGCTTCTATTTATAATGTCTTCTCATCCAAGTTGGAGTCTAGGTGTCAACCAAACCCCATTTAATGTTGTTTAAAGCATATCCACTGTGGAGAATGGCCATGCCCGCAACACCCTAGTGACCTCAACTGGTCTTCAAGGTGCTGAACAATTTGCCAGTCTCAGGCCCTGTGATGCCTCCCAAGCACCCCTGCAAGAGCCTTGGTCTCAGGGGTACCCACCACTGGTAGGCCTGTACCATATCTGCACGCAGTCTTCTTCTTCTGGGTCCGCGTGGACACCATCATCTGGCTGGCTGCCATCCCAGTAGCTGTAGTCATACGATGAGCCATCAGTCCATTCGAACTGCCCTTCCTGGGAGGGTTCCATGGAGAAGAAGATCAGGCATTTGAGCCAGCCAGCTCCAGCTCAGACATCTCAGCATCTCAATTTTTAACACCTCTGCACAGATGTCCTCACTGAGGCTACTGCTATCTGATACTACTGCTACCAATCTGATACTACTGCTCTTATTACTACTATTACTAGCTGCCATTTGTTGAGGGCTTATTATGTGCCATGCCAGGCACTTTACTCGTTTTATCCTCACCATTCTGAAAAGCAGGCATCATCAGCCCCATTTTACAGATAGGAAAACTGAGACTCAGATTGGCCTATTCAAATTCATACAGCAAATAAAGTATTAGTGCTGGGAATCAAACCCAGGTCTATCTGAGTCAAGTACCCAAGACCCCTAACTACTACACTTTGCCAGTGGATGGGAGTCACTCTCCATCTGTTTTCTTTTTGTCTAAATAGTCCGTGTTTTTCTTGCCTAAGGTGGAACTGCTCTGTCCAATTGCAAGAAAAGTCCTGTTGGGAATTTGATTGGTGTTGCAATAAATGTGCAAATTAACTGTGGAAAGAACTACATCTTTGCAACTTGTCCAGGAACAAGAGCCATTTCTCCATTTATTTAAGTTTTAAGAAAAGTAACCCCAAAGCACTGATGATTACAGAGCTCACGTCATATAATGGGAACAGCATGCTACTTCTGAGAGAGAGACTAGAGCTTGTGGTCCTATGTCCACCCGCTGCCTAGCTCTGCAACCTGGGCAAGTTACTTAACCTCTCTGAGCCCCAGTTTCCACATCTGTATGGTGGAATTAATATATCCTTTAGAGAGTTGTTGTGAGGGTTGAACAAATTAAAGCACGTGAAGGACTTAGTACAATGCCTGACACATGGTGCCTAGCTCTGAAAAGAAGAAAAAAAGCAATTTTCCTGTATTTTTTGTTATTATTATTATTAGGTCTTTTAATACAAGTTTCTTTAACTCTCATTTAATGTAGTTATAATCCAATTTTAGAGTTGCTATTATAAATGGACATTTTAGTGTTTTTAAAATTATAACTTCTCTATGTGTTCTGGCCAGTTGAAGTCTATTGATTTAAAACATCACCAGGCATGATAGCTTATGCCTGTAATCTCAGCACTTTGTGAGGCTGAGGTGGGAGGATCACTTGGAGCCAGAAGTTGGAGACAATCCTGGGCAACATAGCGGGACCCTGTCTCTACCAAAAATTAAAACAAAAAATCCAGGTGTGGTGGCTCCTGCCTGTAGTACTAGCTACTCTGGAGCCTAGATTGGGCAGATTGCTTTAGCCCAGGAGTTCAAGGTTGTGGTGAGCTGTGATCGCACCACTGCTCTCCAGCCTGAGCAACAGAGCAAGACCCTGTCTCAAGAAAAAAGACAGGAGTGCGGTGGCTCACTCCTGTAATCCCAGCACTTTGGGTGGCCGAGGCAGGTGGATCACAAGGTCAGAAGATCGAGACCATCCTGGCTAACATGGTGAAACCCTGTCTCTACTAAAAATACAAAAATTAGCCAGGCTTGGTGGCAGGTGCCTGTAGTCCCAGTTACTCGGGAGGCTGAGGCAGGAGAACGGCGTGAACCCAGGAGGTAGAGCTTGCAGTGAGCCGAGATTGTGCCACTGCACTCCAGCTGGGCAACAGAGCGAGACTCCGTCTCAAGAAAAAAAAAAAAAAAGTTAGGTCTGACTGCGAGACTCCATCTCGAGAAAAAAAAAAATGTTAGGTCTGACCACACTGTTACTTCTGCTACTTTAACAGCAATTTTCATCATCCTTAATGAGTTCTTTTAGTATGCTAAGCACCACGGTAAGCTCTTTACATACATTAGCTCACTTGTTTTTCTTTTCACAAGGCACTGTTATTTTCATCCCCATTTTACAGACACAAAAACTGAGGCCCAGAGAGGTTTATTTTTAATTTGTGTAAAGTCACCTACCAGCCAGTAAGCGGCAGAACAGGAACTGGCACTGGAACCTTATTCCCTATAGTGCCCTGAGCAACGCAAGAAGTATGCATGCAAAATACAGACTCAGTATGCAGTTTGCCCAGGAAAAGTTTGAGGACAAAAATCTCCAGGTGGAGTTTGCTATGACATTGCAGAGGGTTCAAGTTACTCTCTTCAGCCTTATTATACACCCACCCCTACCCCACTCTGTGCCCTAACCACAATGGTCTTCCTTAATTAACTTGCTTGAATGTGCCACGACCTCCCCTTCCTTAGGATGTTGACCCATGCTGTTCCCTTTACCTGGAATATACTATCTCTGGCTAACTCCTATTTACCCATTAGACACTGACTTAAATATCTCTTACCCAGGAAGGCTGTGGCAGCCACAGAAGTACATTGCCCAGCTCACCTTCAGGAGGACCAGCAGAAAGCAGAGTTGATGGACAGCTCCAGCTCTCCTGCCACCTTGGATTCGCTGCCTTGTTTGTGGGAAGGACATGCCTCTGCCTCTTTGGAGCTACCATTGCATTCACAGTGAGACATGCTTCCTCCAGACTGTTCCCAGTGAGTGACTCAGCATGTCGGGGTAATGGTGCTGGCGCATTCCTGCCCAGCGCAGGATTCCACTCTTGGGCATCTTTGCTTGGGGACTCCCCACTGGCCTAGCCAAGACTTTCTCAGCACTGTGCTGTGACCTGAGGCTCTCCCTACCCAGTCCTTTCTCTCTGATCTCCTTTCACATGTCTTAGACCCACAGTGTTGTCCGACGTCCTTCCCTGCCTACTTATGCCTCCTTCCTCCTTTTCGTTCACAAATATTTCCCCTCCAACATCTCTTGCACATCTAATCACGTTTTAGTGTCTTTTTTTTTCCCCCAAGATGGAATCTTGCTCTGTCACCCAGGCTGGAGTGCAGTGGCATGATCTCAGCTCACTGCAACCTCTGCCTCCTGGGTTCAAGCAATTCTCCTGCCTCAGCCTCCTGAGTAGCTGGGATTACAGGAGCCCACCACCGCGTGTCCAGCTAATTTTTGTATTTTTAGTAGATGCAGGGTTTCACCATGTTGGCCAGGCTGGTCTTGAACTCTTGACCTCTTGATCTGCCCACCTCGGCCTCCCAAAGTGCTGGGATAACAGGTGTGAGCCACCACGTTCCGCCTAGTGTCTTTTTTTTTTTTTTTTTTTTTTTTTTTTTTTTAGAGAATCCTAACCAAACAGGTTTTCTTTGACCATGCTATCTGTTCCCATCATTTAGTAGGACATCATTAAATGTCTTTCACAAATTGGTCATGCTCTAACTGCGGCGTCTTGGTGTCTGATTTCTCTCTGTGTGCTGTGTGCATAGCTGTGACCTGGCACCAATGTGAAAAGCTTATTAAATCAAAATAGAATCCTGGTTGGAGCTTCCAAGGGGGCCCAATGGCCATTGCTTTCTCACCTGTCTATGATCATGAAGGCCTGTCCAGACGTCAGCTGGGATGCCGGGAACACAGCTGTTCACGAGATCATACACAAAGACATTCTCCTCCCAGCTGTGAATTTAAGAAACATAGTAGCTAGTTCCTCATTGCCTCTTTTCATAGAATAGAGTCAAAAATTGAAAGCAATCCTTGTTTACCTTCCTGGACCAAAGGAAATAGATGATATAATCCAATTTGGCCTTCACTTTTCATTAAGTCATCCATATGTGGCCGGTCCTACATGGGTGTCTCTGGATTTGACCTATGCCAGTTCAAAGAAGGACTCAGTACTGCTACCCATCCCTTAAAATTTAAATCCGTCTCAAAAACACTAGCAAATGAGGTGGATTATATTGAAGATATCATGAAGAGACAATGAAAGGAGTTTACATTGCCTTGCACACATTACATAAATAAAAGTTTCCACTAGTCATTTCTGTTCTCTCTCAAAGACCCTCCTTACACTGCCCTTTTATAATATATCCCCTTCTCTCCTAGTCTTTTTTCACATACCATCTCCAAAATCTCTGTTTTCCTGGGAAACTCAGTTCTAGGCTTCAACTTGCATTGCCCACTTAGCAAAACCAAGCCCCTCAGTTAACAACCCACCATCCTTAGAAGTCATGGGTGTCTTTATCCTCTATTTCAAAGAGCTTATCAAATAATTCACCCATCCAAAGGAATCAGTGGAGGACCCTGGTGACAGTCCACTGCCAAAAACAACAAAGAAGTAGAGATGGATGGATAGATTGATGAATGAATGGATGGATGAATGGATAGATAGACAAACGGATGAATGGGTAGGTGGATAGGTGGATGGGTGGATGGGTGGGTGTATGAATGAATACATGGATGGATAGATGAATAGACAGATTGATAAACAGATAGAGAGGTAGAGAAATGAACACAAAATTATTTTCATCCTATCATTAAAATGTTTCTTGAGCATTGACTTCACGCCAGGTACTGTGCTGAGTGTTTTATGTGCATGAACTAATTTTAATTTCATTCTCACAACAAACAGGCACTGGGGCAGATACTACTGGTTGTCTATCCCATAGCCATTCCTAATCCCTTGCCCCATTGCCTTCATTATGACCCAGAAAAGCCAAATTTTATTTTCCCAGCTCCCTTTGCAGCTAACACTGGCCATATGACCAAGCATGGCCAGTTAGATTTAAGGCAATGTTTGTGGGGACATCTTGGAAATATTTTTCTCCATGATGAAAGGAGGGAGGTATGCAGAGAAGATCCAAGTTTCTAGCACTGCCCTTTCTCCTTAGGTTGTAGCCATGTCTGGACACAAAACTTGGAGCTGCTGCATTGAAGATGCTGAAGGAAAGCCAAGACAACTTCTCATCCAGGGCCCATATCAATGAGCCTGAAAAAGGTAGTTTGTAGAGGTTAGAAGAACGGGCAAGGGATGTGACAGCAAATGGACAACTGGTAGGCACACTTCACTCAAATCGTTCACAGATCCAGATGACAGATCCCATGGAACAGATGATTCCCACTATTGGCTTCCACATGCCACTAAAAGGTGAACTTTAGTATGTCAAAGAAGTCAATACAGAATGATAATAACCAGCCATAGATCTAATACTTCACTTCAAAACAGGGCCATGTTGATATACCTTTTGTGTTCCAACAACATGTATCTTCTCTTATCAACTTCAATAATTCACTTCCAAACAGGACTATGTTGAGGTACCCTTTATGTTGCCATAAGGTGTATCTGCTCCCGTCAGCTTCTTCCAAATGACTGCTCTCTGAAGACTGCCACCTAATCTAAAATACCCACCATTAGAAGGTTTCTTTTTTCTTGAGGCATTGGTAGTAAATCAAAGCACCCATATTTACTCTCTTTAGTTTTGTGTTAGTGAAGTGGAATTGATTGCCAATTAATTCCAGATTAGAAACGCTTAGAATTCTGGCACTCAGAATTTGTCTTAACACAGTGCTCCAGCTGGTCACATGCAGGGAGTTACTTGACATATACTCTTGGGGGAAAAGAAAGGCAAAAGAGAGGAAGGAAAGAGGAAGAGTGAGACAAGCCTTGCTCATTCTCAGAAAGATGAACTGATATGGAACGTTAAAAAAAAAAAAACTGGCCTCCTCGAGGCAGAATTATAATGTAATTAATAAAAATAATAATGACTCCTACTGCTGGGCATAGAGTTATCCAAAAGCTGTATAAAGACTTTAGATGCATGATCACCTTTAATGCCTCACAACTTTAAAAGACCAGTGTGATTATTGCTATTTCCAAGCTGAGAATTCTTTGGCTTAGAGTTTAAGTGATTTGGTCAAGATCGTGCAGGTAGGAAGTGATGGAGCTGGGACTAGAATCTGGAACTGCCTGACTCTAATGCCCTTAATCAATGCTCATACGGTACCCTACGGCTTTCTTCATTTGGAACATCTGCTGCCCTCATTCCCTAAGCTTCCCAATCTTTCAGGATCCTGATCCAGGACCAGTACTTCCAGGAAAGTTTCCATGAATATCTTCTATCCAATGCTTGACCACCTGTAGCCCAAAGTTCCTCTTCCCCCAGGGGCTGGCTGGTTAGTTTGATTCTCCATGTTCAAGGTCTTTCTGATGCAATTGAGGTTGCAATTTCAACGAGGGCTATCTAGAGAAAAGCCTTGATTTGAAATCACTTCTGCGTTCGCTTTTTATTGCATAGATCTCATTTTCCTCTGCAGGCTAGGAATTCTTTGAGAATTGACGTCTTCTGTCCTTACAGGTGCCAACTCTGTACTGTGCTGTGCTCTCATAGCAGATTTCATCCCTGAAGAATGTCTTTCATAGGACTCCATGTTAGCCGGCTTTCAGTTAATGGAAGGCACTTATGAGTCATTGGCAGATGGGTAGGAGGGAGAAACTACAGCATTTCTTTCCCCCTCTGCTTGGGAGTCTCTGGCAGAGGCTGCCTCTCCTCCGTGGCTCCAGCACCCATAGGACTGGCCTGCCCTCCAACTGAGGCATGGAATTGGCTTTCTGCTCCTATGTGTCTCTAGTTTGCCTCACTACTCCCTTTTAAGTTCTGAGCTTCCAGCACTTGCCTGTATTATCTGTTTTAGATACCTGTAGTGGTTCTGGTTTTCCTGGTTGGACCCTGACTGTCTCAGTATATTTCTCAGCCCCACTGAAAATGCACTGGTTGTTCAACACATCTGTTGGAGGAAGAGATGTGTGGATTCAAGATGCATTTGGAAACTAAGATAAAGAACCCCTTCTCTTTTTTTTTTTTTTTTTTTTTTTTTTGAGATAGGATCTCGCTCTGTCACCTAGACTGGAGTGCAGTGGCATGAACATGGCTCACTGCAGCCTCAACCTCCTGGGCTCAAGTGATCCTCCCGCCCTAGACTACCGAGTAGCTGGGACTACAGAGGAGGTATTTACCTGGAGAAGATAGGGATGGAATTCCCAGCAGAGGGAATAGAATGCCCAAGAGTATGCAGAAGTAAAAGAGCTGGACCAAATTGGAGAACTCTGAGATGGTCAGTGTGGCTGGGGCTTCGGAGACAGAGGAATGTGGAAGGAGGCCTTGGAGGGTGGGCTATGGAATCTGACTCCACACGTTCAAAACTGGTTTCTCCCACTTAAGAGCGGTGTCATGTTGAGCAAGTTACTTACCTTTTCCGAGCCTCACCTTTCTAATCTGTAAAATGAAGATACCTATGTGATATAGTTTGAGGGAGCTTTAATGTGCTGATGTACATAAAACACGTAGCAAATAAGTGTCAGTTATGATTTCTTATATTCCTTACATCATATTCTTTATATATGTAGTATATCAGTTGTATCACAGGATACAGAGCAGAGGACAGCACAAGATTGACACTTATAAAGGTGGATCTTCCAGCATGCTGTTTGCTACCCCTGCTGAATGCTTTGCCTTCTATAGCCAAGGATGGTTTCAGCGAGAAATTGGGTTGGATTAAAAAGTAGCTTCAATTGGCCAGGCACTGCGGCTTATGCCTATAATCCCAGTACTCTGGGAGGGTGAGCGGGGAGAATCACTTGAGCTCAGGAGTTCGAGAGTGGCCTGGGCAACAGAGCAAGACTCCATCTCCACTTCTTTCAAATAGTTTCAATTACCAAAGAGAAATGCCAGTTGGAAATACCATTTTCCATCCCATTTCCCAAAGAGGTGCTTAGTTGAACTATGGGGGACTGGGGATCCCACTTACCTGTGGATGGAGGCCAGCTTGGCGGACTTCCTGCCCACAGAGAACTCAGAACAGTAGAGGTCGGCCTCAGCCCAGGTCTTATTAAGAGGGAAGAATCGATAGCAGTGTCCTTTGAACTCCATCCAGAACAGGGGGCACAGGGAAGGCTGGGGCAACTCTGGCAGGGCTGGGGGCAGAGAGGAAACAGACTGGGAGGAAGGATGGCAGTGCTGACATTGTTTCCATAACTTAGTACCTATTTTCTTTTCTTTACAATCTTTTAATTTTAATTTTTTTTTTTTTAAAGACAGGGTCTCGTTCTGTTGCCCAGGCTGAAGTGCAGTGGTTTGATCATAGCTCATTACAGCCTCCAACTCCCAGCTCAAGTGATACTCCCACCTCAGCCTCCTGAGTAGCTGGGACCACAGGTGTGCCCCACCATGCTTGCCTAATTTTTCGATTTTTGTTTTGCTTTGTTTTTGTAGAGACGAGGTCTTACTATGTTGACCAGGCTGGTCTTGAACTCCAGGGCTCAAGTGATCCTCCCGCATCAGCCTCCCAAAGTGCTGGAATTGCAGGCATGAGCCACCAAGCCCTGCCTGTACATAATTTTTTTTTTAATTTTTTTTGAGACGAAGTTTTGTTCATGTCCCCCAGGCTGGAGTGCAATGATGCGATCTTGGCTCACTGCAACCTCCGCCTCCCGGGTTCAAGCGATTCTCCTGCCTCAGCCTCCCAAGTAGCTGGGATTACAGGCCTGTGCCCAGCTAATTTTGTATTTTTAGTAAAGACGGTGTTTCTCCATGTTGGTCAGGCTGGTCTCGAACTCTTGACCTCAGATGATCCACCCTCCTCGGCCTCCCAAAGTGCTAGGGTTACAGGCGTGAGCCACTGCGCCCGGCCGCCTGTACATACTTTTAAGAATGAAAGTAAAACATGTCCCATTATGATCTATGCAATTCTATGCTTGAGGTTCAAAAAACATATACATACCTACATTTTACTAAATTATAAGAATAATACATGCACATCATAGAACACCTGGAAAGTGTTAATGCTTTGATACGGTTTTTTCTCATGTCACACTTGTATGTAGTGATGTTTTAACGTAATGTGATTATATGGTACTCTGCATACCAGTTGGTATTCTGATTTCTAAAAATTGAAGAGTATAAGCATTTCTTCGATGTTATTATACATTTTTATAAACATTGTTTTAAATAGCTCTTGAATCCTCTACTGAGTGGCTCTCCTAGAGTTTATTTAATCATTCTCTTATTTTTAGATAATTAGATAGCTTCTCTATTTTTTTTAACTATTACAAATAATTCTGAGATGAGCAGCTTTGTGCATAAAGCTTTTTTGGCATTTCTGCTGATTTTCTGAGGAGAGATTTTTTAAGGCTTTAATACAATTTGCTAAATTGTCTCCTGAAAGCAATTTATCCTCCCACGGTAATGTTTGAGAGTGCCCATCTCACTTTGCCCTTGCCAGAGCTCAGTGTTATCACTTTCATGGCAATCTGCAAATTTTATAAGCAAAAAAAGGTTATCTTGTTTCAATTTGCAATGCTGGGCTATCTGGCAAGACTGCACATTTTTCCACATGTTTATTGCCAAGCTGTAGCCAAGACTATTTATATCTTTGCCCATTGAACTCCTGGAGTTCAGCATTTGTTCTTAATTCTAAAAAGAAACAAATTTTTTAAAACCCCATGTTTGAGACAGTGAAGTTCTCTCAAGTCTCAGCCCCCCTGAAAGCTTCTTAAGAGATACTTTTTTTGGAAACCACGACTCAGGATGACTGGCAAGAGGACACAGGCAAGCTGAGAACCTTTCTCATACTAGGTTGGATGGCTTATCCATGAAGACAGGCAGTGGGCAGGGGTGGAATCTGTTAGACTGAGGTTGAGAAGCCTGGGTCCTACCCCCAGCTCTGTATGTGACCCGCTGTGAGATGCTGGCCCATTCTTTCCCACCTTGACCTTCAAACTAGATGATTTCTGGGGTCCCTTTTGTAGCCATCCACTCAAGGGTGGGTGAAGGTCACCCTTTAGTGGAATCTTTGCCTTCAAGCCACTATAGTGGTTGGCTGAGCTCATGAAGTAATAAAGTAGTGAACAACATTCACTGAGCATTTGTTATAGTTTACCTGTATGCCAAGCACATATAGGGAAACTAAGGCTAAGGCAGGCTGAGTAACTTGCCCAAGATCATCCTGCAGGTAAGTGGCATAGTAAGGATTTGAACCCAGGCTTCCTGACTCCAAAGTTCTTGCTCATATAGTTGGCATGATGCTTCATGATGGGAAATTAGCAGGTCTAAGAATAGTTCACGGTCTTTATAGCACCTGCTTCATGGAGTTACTGGGTCAACTGATTGGGCCAAATAAATTCACCAAATACTTGGGATATGTGGATTACACAATGTTTGTTCTTAATGATTAGCTCAGGGTTTTATAACCACGACCGATGGGCTGCAGAGATTCAGCGAATTTCCCAAAATCAAATGCAAAATTAAAAGTGTGTGTGCACCTCTGTGCATTTCTCTGGGGAAAGAAAGGGACAGTTGCTTTTATCAAGATAGGTATGCTAGGCAGGTAGATTCCAGGCCATGCTTCTCAGGCCTGGTCAGTGCCACTGGCCTTTCCCCTTTGACCAGAACAGCCTCTCCCCAACCCCAGCAGCTGTGCTGACCAGGGGTACCTCCCCACCCCTCCTGGTCAATCCTGGCCAACTCTCTTTCAATACATGCCAGTATCCAAACTGGAGCCTGTTGGTTCAGAATTTGCTTTCTTAATCCTCTTCTATATGGCAAAAAGAAGGAGCTCTGCTTGGGGAGGTAAGTGGGCACAGCACCTTGGCCTGTCCCTACCCTTTTCTGGAACTCAGGTCCCTCCTTTCTTGATGGAGAGCATTGGTCTAGGAGGACAGCACCTTGATGCATTAAAGCGCCAATGGCCAAGAGAGTTGATGGACCCTTTGTAACACTGGGTGTTGCTGAGCTCTTTGTGGGGACTTTTGAGCACTGCCTACAACACAAAAAGGCTACACTGAATTGCTGCCTGGGTTCACTTTTTTAGCAGTTTCTTCGTTAGCATGGATAAGAATCAGCGAATCATTTCTACCTTCTTTCCACTCAGTAACCAAGGACGCTCATCCGTGAGAACTTGGATAAGTTTGTCCAGGAGTGACTGGGATGACTCAGTATTTGCTGGTGATAAACCACTTTTCTCACTCCCACCTGTCCTAAAATTACTTGGCACCCTAAATACTCATATTAGAGATGAAAGTAGAGTGACCAAGCCATCCTAGTGTGCCCAGGACCATCCCAGTTTTAAAATCAAGAGTCTTGGCTGAGTGTGGTGGCTCACGCCTTCAATATCAACACTTTGGGAGGCCGAGGTGGGTGGATTGCTTGAGTCCAGGAGTTCGAGACTAGACTGGGCAACACAGTAAAACCCCGTCTCTATAAAAAATACAAAAATTAGCCAAGAGTGGTGGAGTGTGCCTGTAGTCCTAGCTACTCTGAGGTGGGAGGATCGATTGAGTACGGAAGGTCAAAATTGCAGTGAGCCATGATCACGCCATTGCCCTCCATCCAGCCTGGATGATAGAGCAAGAGCCTGACTCAAAATAACAACAACAACAATAACCCTGAGAGTCCCACATCCTCGGTACCCTCACAGTTCCCAACAAACTGAAATTGGTTGGTCACTCTCGAACCGTGAGGGGGAATTTTATCCCTGCCCCTTGCCAGGAGACATTGGACAATGTCTGGAGACATTTTTGGTTATCACCACTGGAAGTGGTGGTACTAATGGCATCTAATGGGTAGAGGCCAGGAATGCTGCTAAACATCCTATATTGAACAACTCCCCACAACGAAGAATGATCCAACCCAAAATGTCAGAAGTGCCAGGATTGAGAAACCCTTCCCCAGATGGAAGGCAGGACTCCAAAAATGTAAAATAACCCCACAGCACAGCAACATGAAACATCACAGCAAACATTCACATTTCTTAGCCTGTTCCTATTTTCTTTAACAAAAATTAAGACACAGCCCCCGCAACTAATGAGAAGTATAGTGTGGGCCATTTGTCTAATTTTAGAGTTAAAATGTATTACTAATCCTAGCCCATGGCTTAAAAGTACTGAAGACATTGCTTTAACATTGTGTTTAAATTTAACGACATGGACCTCACTGAAGAAGTCTGCAGAAGGGAAGTCTAGCACTTTCTCCCCTGAGTTTAGAATGAAGTAAACTTCTTTGTCATCTCTCTCTGACCGTAGGAGGATTTTTTTCCCCCTAGTTTCCCTTCCACTGAAGATGAAACTCTACATGAGTTTCTGCACTAAGAAAGGGTTTGAGTTTCAATTTCCTGCTTCAGATAGCTCTGACTTCACCTCCTATCCCGTGCAGGTGTTAAAACCCCAGTCCAGGCATTATGGAGGCTGATGCCCTACTCAGGGCTCTGGAGCAATATGCTTGCTTTACTCTCTATCTCTATCTTGGTTTCTGGCCCCTGGGGACCCCCCTCACTTCCTTGGAAGTCCAGTCTAACTTTAGCAGGATGTTTGCAGATGTTCACATGACCTTTCTGCAGGGCGGTAGTGGGAAGAGTTCGTAGTCTCAAAATCACCATATTGTGTAGTCTCCGCTCTCTTTGCCTTCTACCTCTTTTTTTAAAATGAACTTTTTATTTTGGAATATATTTAGATTTCCAGAAAAGTTGTCAGAAAGTACAATGATGGTTACCAGAAGCTAGGAAGGGTAGTTAGTGGGGAAGGCAGGGGAAAAGTGGGGATGGTTAATGGGTACAAAAATACGGTTAGATAGAATGAATAAGATCTAGTATTTGATAGCACAACAGGGTGACTACAGTCAACAGTAATTTATTATACATTTAACAAAAACTAAAAGAATATAGTTGGAGTGTTTGTAATGCAAAGAAATGATAAATGCTTGAGGTGATGGACACCTCATTTACCTTGATGGGATTATTACACACTGTATGCCTGTACCAAAATATCTCATGTCCCCTGTAAATATATACACCTACTATGGCCCATAAAAATTAAAAATTAGGCTGCGTGCAGTGGCTCACACCCATAATCTCAACACTTTGGGAGGCCAAGGTGGGAAGATCGCTTAAGCCCAGGAGTTTGAGACCAGCCTGGGCTACATAATGAGACCCTGTCTCTTACCAAAAATCGGCCAGGCATGGTGGCATGTGCCTGTAGTCCCAGCTACTTGGGAGGCTGAGGTGGGAGGATCACTTGAAACCAAGAGGTCAAGACTTCAGTCATCTGGGATTGTGCCACTGCACTCTAGCCTGGGTGACAGAGCAAGACCCTGTCTCAAAAAAAAAAAAAAAAAAAAAAAATTAGAAGTTTCAAAGATAGCGTGTGGAGAGTTCCTGTATACCTTTCACCCAGTTTCCCCTGATGTTAACATCTTAAAAAACGAAGAAATGAGCACAGGTACAACATGATTACCTAAACTCCAGACGTTACTCAGTGTTTTCCTTTTTTTGTGCTCAGATCCAACTTAGGACGTCTGTTACATTGACTCTACCTGCATGTTTTTTTTTGACATAAACTACTCTATCTAGGATTGGCTGGGATGAGACAAAATCGACAAGAATTGGCTGGCATTGCTCAGAATTTCTTAGCATGTTGGATAATTTGCCAAAAATAATCTCTTTTTTCCTCTCCTTACAACCCATCAATTTTCATGTCATGTCTATTCCGTCTCCTAAATTCAGTTCATTCTTTCTTCTCCTTCTGCATTCTTTTTGACCTTTTTCCATGAAGACCTTCTCAACACCTTTTCGCTGTTCTTCCTGCTTTGTCTCACCTCCCAGGTCCGGAGGCATCCTTCCTCCTTGGAACAGCCTGACCTCATTTCCCTGAAGCCCTGCAGGTGTTCCCTTTGCCCTTGGGAACTGCTTGCCCCTCGCTTATTCTCCGTCATCTGCCCCCTCCTTACTCTGTGCCCCAGGTTTGCCCACACTTTTGCCATTTCTCAAAGACACGTTCAGACCTTTGCAGATCATTCCGTTAACCTGACTGCAGCCAATTCTGTTTCTCCTTTGAGTCTCTGCTGCACAGTGACTTATTCAGGGAAGATGAGGTAGGAGCCTCTGATAGATGCTTTTAGAGCCCCTTGCACCTCAACATTCACACATTCCTCCTCTATCCCCATCAGCATCTGTTGTGATCGTTCCTCTCCCCCTGGTGCCTTGGCACATAGTAAGTGCACAATGACTAGGCTTGAATGCATAAATACATGTAGGGAATCAAACACCACTTCTTGAGGGCAACCTGTTGGGAAAACAGTGAGAAGGCTGTGTGCATAACTCATGCCTTTGAAACCAGGGGTCCTGACGCTGCAATGGCGTTCCTGGAGTTTTTTTTTAACCAAGTCCTGAAATCACAGGTTGCCAGATCCTGGTTTTGCATATTGTTTAGGACAACGATTGCTGCGAAGGCCAAACTCAGCATCCCCTGGGACCTTCAGACTCCCAGGCCCCACTCCAGGCCTTCCAAATCAGAGTCTGTATTTTTACAAGAGCCCCAGGTGATTCTTGTACACGTGAAAATCTGGGAAGCCCTGGTCTATAGTGTGCCAGACTGAAAGATGGAGCCTGTGGAATTACTCATTCATTCATTCATTCATTCTCTCATTTGAATAGAGCCTGGCAAAGAGGAATTAATAATTAATTAAATGAAAGGGGCTGAGTGGAGTGAGAAGGGGAAAAGGGTCCTTGGTCCTAAAGACTGTGGATATTTCAAAAAGAACCCTGGCCTCCAATCCTGTCTGCTCCTCCCAGAGTGGAAAACAAGCTCCTTGAACCATTGACACCCCGCCTCCCCATTCTAGTCCTTTAGGTTTTCTCCATCGAGTAAATGGTGGTTATGGATGCCAGGGGTGAAATATACCAGAAAATGGGGCTGTGACAGGTCACTGCTCAATTACTCCCCTTTCCAACAGGGCAGGCGAAGGCCTTTAATTGGGAGGACCTGGGAGGCAGAAAAGAGCGCTGGCTTGCGCTGAGATGATCATTAACTCCAACCTGCACGGCACTTCCCCCTCCTCCTTTACCTCTTGGGTTTAAGGAATTGGGAATAGAAGGCCTTTCATCAGCCTGACCCCAAACCAGCCTCTGCTAATCTGTCTCTTGTGAAGGGATTTCTTTAGCTTTAGAGCTTGACAGTCAGGTAACCATGGCAACACAACAGCCAGCGCCAGCTCTGACTCAGCATTCACTGTGTGCCAGGCATTGTGTTAAATGCTTGATACAGAAAAATGCACTCAGTCTTCACACATCCTACCAGGTAGTGCCACTATCACCCCCACTTCACAGATGAAGAAACCAAAGCACAGAAAGGTTGGCTAACTTGCCCAAGATCTCACAGCTCCCAGCTGGGATTTGAAGCCAGCCAGTCTACCCCCAAACCTAGAGAGTCCCACTGCATGTAAGCCCATTTCCTTACACCAATCTTGATGGTCTGGTCCTTCATTAATTCCTTTATCCATTCAACAAGTACTATTTGAGCAACTACTTGGTCTCAGGTAGTAGGTTACAAGTTGAAGATACTGTGCGGTATACTACACAGATGTGCCTTCTGACCTCATAAGCCTTATGGTCTATGAAGACCAAAATTAAGAAAAATAAGCACAGGCCAGGTGCAGTGGCTCATGCCTGTAATCCCAGCACTTTGGGAGGCAAAGGCAGGAGGATTGTTTGAGGCCAGGAGTGTGAGACCAGCCTGGGCAGTGTAGCAAGACTCCACCGTTACCAAAAAAACCTTTTTTAAAATTAGCCATAGGTGGTGGCACATGCCTGTAGTCCCAGCTACTCAACAGACTGAAGAGGGAGCATCACTTGAGCCCAGGAGTTCCAGGCTGCAGCAGGCTATGACCATACCACTATACTCCAGCCTGGGCAACAGAGCAAGACCTTGTCTCAAAAAAAAAAAAAAAAAGAAAGAAAGAAAGAAAAAGCAGTGCAAAAATAAAGATGTCATTAACATGTAATTTGTGGATGTGTGTCATGCCAGCAAAAACTTCAGGGAGCAGCCCCCTCGATTATTTTGGAAACTGGTTGTTGGCCACTTTCTCTCCCTAGTTGAATTGGTGACTGCCCTGTCCCCATCTTCAAGGATCCCACAGGTGATTATGACAAGGCATCATGAGTTCCCTTCCTGGATGGGGGAAAAGAGGATGTTGCCACAAGAACCCCTAAAAGTGGAACACAACCCTGACCTGGAGATCTGGGAGGCTTCCTAGAGGAGGTGCTGTCTCAACTGAGCCCCGGAGGATGAACAAGAGTTAGAGAAAGAGTGTTCCAGGGGAAGGGCACGGCGTGTGCAGAGGTCTGGAGGTGTGAGAGCGAATGGAGCACTGGAGAATTAGAAATGGTTTAGCATGGCTGGGAACTTGAGAAGGAGAGGAGGGAAGAGATGAGACTGGAGGTGGGGGAGGGAGAGTGGAGGGAGAGAGGCAGAGGGGAGGAGATGCACAAAGGGGCTGTTGCTCTGGAAACCAGGAGGCCAAACCACCTGGTCTTTTCCTTCAATTAGCAGCACGAGAGGGCCCCAAGGTCCCCCAGCTGGGGTGGGGGTCAAAACCTTTGGGAGCTCTGAGCTTGTTAGGGAAAGAAAACACATCAGTGGAATTCAGGGCTCCCCCCTACCCCCACTCTTTTTAAAGGAATAAATTGTCACCTTCCTACTCAATCTGGCTGCTGGCTCCCCTGGCCCCAATCCAGCCACCCACGAACGCACTACCCTGCTGCCGCCTTTTCAGATGAGTCTTGGGACCCAGCCAGGAGGGGAGGTGGGGAGGCTCAGGGGCCACATTTGTCCACCAGGTCCCCATACTGGGCCCCAGACACTCCCGGGGGCCGAAAGAGTGTCACAGACTCTGGGAAGGCGGCTGCTGCGTTCTGAGGACTCGGTCACCCTCGCTGCCCTCCTGCTGTCCTACGGGTTCCACTGCCTCCTTCACAATGAGCCCTGGCTCTGGGAAGTGAAACTGGTGGCTCCATGTCTCTCCTGTCTAAGCTTTGCTGCCCCTTCTGTGAGTCACTCTTGAGACCACATGAAACAGGGGGAAAAGCATTAGGCAATTTCTTATATTGCTAATTATAGCAGCCATTCGTTGGGTGTTTAGTATGTGACTCCTGGAGATCAGCCTAGGAGGGAGTATCGATATCATCCCCATTTTACAGATGAGGAGACTAAGGCTCAGAGAGGGTAAGTCACTTACTCTCTTGGCTCAAAAGTGGCAGAGCCATGATTGAGACTGTATCGAGACTTGAGTCTGACAGATTCAGAAACTCCTGAACAGACTAGCGCCTCTAAAAGATATCTTCTTTCCAGTCTTCGTTTTCTCATTTGTGAAATAAATCTATTAAACACCAAATGTAACAATTAATTAAGCAAATAAGTCGATGTTTCCTGGGTGCCTATTTGGCTTGAGGTCTGTGTCCTCGGGTTACTCCCAGTCTGGAAGAAGGAACTTGCACATGGCAGAGTCATCGCATACTAAGTATTCTAGAAGTATGTACAAAGTGACCATAGAGGAGTGGCAACTGGACAGAATGTCCAAGGGACACTTTAGGATCTGGGCTGCTCTAGGAGGTAGGAACACTGTTGCCTAGGTCTCTATGCTCCAGGTTCAGAGCTTGGACTCTGGAGTCAGATGGTCCTAGTGGGAAACTCAGCTCTTTGTGCCTCAGTTTTCTCATCTGTACAATGGGCATGATCATAGTGCCTACTTCACAGAAAAGCCAGTTCCAGCTCAGAGGTAGGGATTCTAGTAAGTATTAGATATTATTACAGTAGAAACAGTCTGGGTCCCAGAACCTTTCCCAGAGCTGAGAGTGCAATGCCAGGCTCTTGGACGGCTGAGGGAGAGGCTGCATAACTTGACTCATTCCCCATCTACGCTTCTGAAGCCCTGCAGAAGCAGGTCCCGAGCTTCAAAACACTTTGCTATAAATTTCCTTTGCTACAGAGAGTTCTTGGGCTCAGGAGTCAGGGAAAGGAAACTTTTTGATGGTAGAAGAAGAATAATAAATGTTTACGTAGCTCTTACTCTGTGCCAGACACTGTTCTGAGGGCTTTACATTCATTAATCCACTTAAACAATGAGATCAAAGGCAGGTTCAGAGAAAAGGTTTCGGGAAAAGGATTTAGTCTGTCTAAATCCTCCCAAGTCTCTAAGAGATGTCTAAAGAGTTTTTTTTTTCCTCCAAAACATAGGGGGTGGCCAAGTTGTGCTATTTGCATATGTTTGCATATGCAGGGAGTGGGTGATGAAAGGTCTGGAGTAGTCAGATGAATGACCCATGACCTGTGCCCTGTTATGCATTGTACCTAAAGGCTGGGGGTACACAGAAGAAGATGAAAAACCAAGCCCATTCTCAATAAGGAGGGCCTTGGAGGTGCATGTATTCTCATGGTCTGCCGGGGCCCACAGAGACCCCTAAATCCTCCCTACAACATACCAACATGCATGCTCCTGCTCACATGCACCCATAAACTCACACACATTCCCTCTGTGTTGAAATCACTTTCCTCTAGAGAATCTATCTGCATAGGCTGAAACT
The DNA here is from genome assembly GCF_049350105.2 of Macaca mulatta. NCBI lineage: Eukaryota > Metazoa > Chordata > Mammalia > Primates > Cercopithecidae > Macaca > Macaca mulatta. Next base: position 19,310,626 of record NC_133425.1, on the reverse strand, counting down.
GGGCTTCCTGTAGGGCTGGGAACCTGAGAAGCAGTAGAACTGCCTCTTGGACAGTGATGACCATGGTTGGCTCAATTGGCCTCTGTAGCCTCAGTTTCCATAGCCGCAATATGGAAAGGTTGGGCTGAGTGGATTTCTAAGACCCATCCTTCCAATTCCACACTCTGAGCTCTCCCAGGTAGCTGAGATTGACACAATCTCAGTACCCTTATCTATAGAGTAGGGATGAGGCTTGGGGACTGATGTTCAGAAGTTCCTTTCAATGTTGAAGACTTTTGTCAGAACAGAAAACTGTCTCCTGGCCAATTCTGGCATAACATCAACAACCACGGTGACAAACATAGTAATGTTAATAACTCATTTTTCAAGTGCTTACTGTGTGCTAGGCACTTCACTTGCATGAGCTCATTGAAGATCTCCAAAACCCTTGATAGGGACCCTTGCTATCCCCGCTTGGGGCTCAGAGAGGTGAGGAAACTTGAGTCTCAGACAGTTTCCATGGGCACAAGCTAGTGAAGGACAGAAAACACCCCTAGTTACTCCCGCTTTCAAACTCAGTCTTGGCCCCTTCCCACTTTTGCTGGGCAGAAAGGCAAGATCTTGGGATATACAAGGCAGCCTGCAAGAATATTTTGTTCATCTTCTCTGCTGCTTGCTTACTGCACTGGTGAGGAAACTGAGGTCCAAGAGTAAGGATGCAAGTCATTGTTATGAATGGAATGTTTGTGTCTCTCCTCTTCCCTGCACCTAATTCGTATGTTAAAGCTCTAACTCCCAGTGTGATGGTGTTGGGAGGTGGAACCTTTGGGAGGTGATTAGATTTAGATGGGATCCCATCCTCGTGATGGGATTAGTGCCCTTATAAGAAGAAGAGACCAGAGCTTTCTCTTTCTCTGCCATGTGCAGGTACAGTGAGAAGGCGGCGATCTGCAAGCCAGGAAGAGAGTCCTCACCAGGAACAAAATCTGCCGGCATCCTGATCTTGAACTTCCCAGCCTCCAGAACTGTGAGAAACAAATGTTTGTTGCTTAAGCTCCCCAGTCTGTGATATTTTGCTCTGGCAACCTGAGCTGAAGAATACACTCAGAGAGTTTAGGACAGACCAGAAACCCCTTGCCCAAATGAACTAAGACTATCCCTTATTGTTACCACTAAGGTAGCTAGAGTTAAAACAAAAAGAAAGAAAAGAAGGATATCTAGTCAAATTTGATTTCAGGTAAACAACAGATAATTTTTAATATAAATACATCCCATGTAATATTTGGGGCATGCTTACACTAAAAAAGAATTTATTAATATTTATTTACCGGTATTTTATCTGGCAACCCTATCAACCCACTGTTTAAATTCACCCTAACAGTATCACAACCTAATAATTTGGCCTTATGAGAATCTCCATCTTAGTATTTCATTATTAGTTTTACTTGAATGGGGATTTAAAAATGATATCTCTGCCATTGCTATGACAAATAAATCCATATATGAAGGTTATTATGAGGATTAAATAAATTCATATCTGAAAAGGGCTTAGAACTGTGCCTGGCACATAACTAGGGTCATGTGAGTCTTAGTTGTTGTTATTGATATTGCTAATATTATTATTTTTAAACAAGCCTGGAAAGAACCTGGTAGAGGTGACAGTCAAGACTCTCGGCCACCAAATTATGGGATTCAGAACTCTTCTCATCCAGATGAGGGTCCCCCAGAATGAGTACCCCAGCCTTCCTATTGCAAAGTGGAAGAAATTGAGCTCATTTGAAGACCTTCATCCTCCATATGGGACACTGGGAGGCCACATTCCCAAGGCCAACAGGTTCTCATCCCTGGGGATGCCCCACAAGGCTTGGTGTTGCTGGGCCAGGCCTCCAGGGAGGCCATTAGAGGGACAAGTGTCCCTCCCTGCACACCTAACCTCTGGTGGCAACAGCAGCGGCTCTGAAAGCTCCCTGGGAAGGCTGTCGCAGCCAAGGTGGGGCTGGGGCCCAGATCCCTCCCAAAACTACCATGTTCAGACCTTTCTGTAGTGCCAGACACCGTGCAAAGCACTTTCTCCATGTTATCTCATCTGCCTTGCACAGTAGCGCAAAGAGAATGCCACTGTGACCCGACTTTCTAGAAGCTGAGGCTCAGAGAAGTTAAGAAACTTCTTCTATGTCACACAGCTTGTAAACTGCAAAACTGGGATTTAAACGCAGGACTTTTTGTGTCTGGGCCTAGAAGAGTGCCCATGATAAAGGTGGTAGGGGGAAAGCTATGAGGAGACTCGGGTCAGGGCACCCCAACCCTCCAACAGAAGCAGCCAGGCCTCACCGATATAATAAGTACCTGAGAGTGTACGCCTCTCCACCTGCTCCCAGCCCTGGTCCCTGCACTTACCTGGGCTGATATTGATGTCTGTTTGTGGAAAGGCCTGTGCAGAGTGGAGGGTCAGGACGGCTGCAGCCCACAGTGTCCACCTTTGCATCCTGAGCTCCTAGAAAGCAACCTCCCAGCCTGAGTAGATGAGAGAGGCTCTTTGGCTGGAGCTTGGGTCCAGGATTGCTCTCCTAAGGTCAGATGGAGCCTGGCAGGAGCTGGGACAGACTGGATGGACTCCAGTCCCCTCCTCTTTTCTTCCTGTTCTCCTCCCTCCTCTTCACACTGCTGGAGACAGCTCAGAATGACAGCTGAAAGCAAAGCAGCCCTAGGCCAGCCCCCCTCAAAGAACCAAGAGACATTTTAGCTCCCAGTCTTGCCCCTGAACCAAAAGAAATTTTAGCTCTCAGTCTTGTCTCTGAGCCACCCTGTGGCCTTGGGTGAGCACTTCTCTGAGACTCAGTTTCCTCCTCTGTAAAATGGGATAGTAACGAAACTCACATTCCAGCCTGTCACAGGAGACAAAGTATCTCACCTCCCTCAGAGTAAATATGTACCAAAAGGTAAAAATACTGCAAGTCAGCATTGAGTGCAGAGGTCTCCTGGGCCATGGATGTCGTTTATTTGGTCTGCAGTGTTTTAAATTCTAAAAAATTTGTTAAGGTATAAAACCAAGAGGTGTTAGGTATAAGTCGGGATTTCTGCCTTCTATTGGAAAATCGGAAGATCTAACAAAACATAGCCCTCATTTCTACAGGGCAACAATTGCATGGAGCTGAGAAAGAGCATGTCCTTCAGCCAGGCTCTTTGAGCTTCAGTTCACCAAGGTCCCCACCTCATGGGTCTGATCCTGACAGCATCCACTGCTGAGGAAGCACCAGGAAGCCTGTTGAATAAGTCTCCTTTCCTCTCCCTTCACCTCTCAGGGTCTCTCAGGTTTCCTCCGGGGGTTAAAGGAGGCATCTGTGGAAGGTTCAACTGAGTGTTGCACAGAATAAGTGCTCCACAAAGAGGTGAAAGTGTCGTCACTGGTGCATAGCTCTATTGTGTGGCTTGCTCGGAATGCGATGTTTAAAAACCCCTAGTGTTTTCATTGGGATCTCACCGCACTTTTGGAGAATCAATATTTCTAAAAACCAGAGTCTTTCTCCCCCACTTTCTCTGTCCTTAGGCAAGTCACTTTGCCTCTCTGAACCTCAGATTCCTCCTCTGTAAAATGGGGGATAAGTAGAGTACCTACCTCACGAGGATTAAGTGAAGTAATTTGTTTCTAAAACTTGGCATAGATGCTGGCAAGTAGTAGGTACTCAATAAATGACAGCAACAGTTGCTATTGTTGTCATCGATCCAGTGCAAGGCTTTCCTTGGCATCACCCACATCCTCTGCCCCTGCACTCCCTCATTCCTCTCCAGAAATGCTCAGCCAGGTGCCATGACACCTCGTGTGGCTGGCACTCACAGGGAGGACTGGAATGTGTCCGTTTGGCTTCCAAGTCTTCTTTCTGGAACACCTGCTGCTCTGCTTGTGAGGAATAACTTAACTTGTGCCCACACAGCTTGCTTTGCCTGCTGGCACCGGAGCTGAAAGTCTGCCAAGGTCTGACTCAGAATACGAGCACAGCTCAGGCTCAGCTTCAACCTACAGGATGCCTCCTTGGGTAGATCGGTTGCCTCAAAACTAGTGTACTGGTGCATATCCCAGAGCACGCACACTCACTTGTTTATAAATGGGATATATTCATTACATGTTTATAAGTGATGTGCCGGTACAACTCACTGTACTAATGTATTATTTCTGTTATAAAACACACACCCCCACATTGGACATTATTAAAGGTCGATAAAAGATATAAATATGGAAGAAAGTTTGGATATTTTCTCCCTACTCCTTATCATCTTGCAAGCTGAAATTTGGGGGCTCCTACTGTCAGGTTCCTGGGTGCTGCTTGGAATTTAAAAGTGTCTATCTTAGTCTGTTTTGTGCTGCTATACTAGAACATCCGAGACTGGTAATTTATAATGAGCAGAATTTATTGGTTCACAGTTCTAGAGACTGGGAAGGCCAAGATCAAGGTGTTGGCATCTGGTGAGGGCTTTCTTGCTGAGTCATCATATGGTGGAAGGTGAGAGGGTAAAAGAGAGACAAGACACACAGAGAGAGAGAGCTTTTTAAAGAGGGAATGAACCCACTCCTGCCATACCTGAGCTATCCTTGTGATAACATCTTTGATCCATGTATGAGGGAAGAGCTCTCATAACCCAGACACCTCTTAAAAGTCCTGTAACCTCATCGGACCAGTCTAGTTCAACTTTTACGTAATAAAATTGTGAGTTGTTTTTCATTTGCCGTGGACCCTCAGATTGAAGGTCACGTAACCTGAGCACGCCCAGATGAACCAAGTGTGCAACCACAGGGGGAACCTAAGTGCTCAGACTGAGGAGCAGGGACTGAAATCAGAAGCAGACACTACATGACAGGATCCAGAATCCAATCGGATTGAGCTCTGACGTTACCCTATGGCAGGATCCAATCAGGTCATGCCTCCCCACATCATCTCTTTGCAACGTCCAATCAGATCATACCTCATTACCCTATGCTTATAAAACCTGACCCAAACCCCAGCTTGGGGAGATAGAGTTGAGCATTTCCTCCTGTCTCCTTGCCAGTCGACTAGCAATAAAGCTTTTCTCTTCTTAAAAGCCAGTGCCATCATATTGGTCTCTGTGCACACTGGGTAGCAAGCCCATTGATTGCTCAGTACCAGTACCGCCTCCCAGTATCATCACAATGACAATTAAATTTCAATGTGAGTTTTGGAGGGGACAGACATTCAAACCATAGCAATGTCTCTCTGAGTGTGGACACATTAAGTGGGGAGGAGAAGAGTGGTCCAAAGCAGGCCACTGGAAATCCTTCTAATAAGTGGAGAATCCTTTGATTTGGCAAATAAACCTCCTAAATTATCTGTGTTGTATTGTGACATCTGAAGGTTTTTATAAATCAGTTCATGTACCCTCTCTGAATGGAGACACACAAGATATTTGTTACTTCCTCGAACACAAGTATGGTCCATGGACTAGCGGCACAGGGATCTCCTGGGAGCACATCAGAAATGCAGAATCTCAGGCCCCCCACCGCCCCGCAGACCTGCTGAGTCAATTCTGCTCCCCAGGTGGGTTGTGTGTATATTAAAGTTTATGAAACACTGCTCTCGACAGGGTGGGGAACTTTTTGTATAAAGAAGCAGACAGGCCAGGCACAGTGGCTTATTCTTATATTCCAGCACTTTGGGACACTGAGGTGGGAGGATCGCTTGAGGCCAGGAGTTTGAGGCCATCCTGGGCAGCAGGGTGAGACCCCATCTCTACTTAAAAAATAAAATCTTAGCCAGATGTGGTGGTGCACACCTGTAGTCACAGCTACTTGGGAGGCTGAGGTAGGGGGTTTGCTTGGGCCCAGGAGTTTTAGGCTGCAGTGAGCCAAGATCATGACTGCACTTCAGCCTGGGTGACAGAGTGAGACTCTGTCTCAAAAAAAAAGAGCTAGACAGTAAATATTTTAGGACTTGTGGGTTATACAACCTCTGTCACAACTACTCAACTCTGCCAGAAATACAGGAATGGACCAGGCAGTGGGCCAATAAAACTTTATTTGCCAAAATAGGCAAGGAGCCAGATTTGGCCCACGGGCTGTCACTTGCCAATCTCTCTTCTAGATCTCAAGCTTTCTGGCCAGAAAGTAGACAATTTCTCCACTTAACGAATATGATCTTTGCTGTCATTTGGAGGTTGTAGGCATCTCTTTGTTACACTGTATGTATTCCTGGCTTCTTACAGTTGTATTTATTGAGTGGTGGCCTATCTCTCCTCTCCCCCAGTACATACACTGTGTTCATGGCATCTTGAAGTTCCATGAAGATTCTCCCTCTCTCTCTCATTTATCTCTCTCCTTCTGTCTGTTTGTCTATCTAATCTCTATCATCTATTTATCTGTCAATCATCTATCTCCCTTAATTTCCTAGCTTTTAAAAAATGTCGTTTATCGATTAAACAAAGTCCCCTACCCCTTCACCACAATTATAAAAGAGGCAATAGATGCCCGTTCATTTCATGGCTTTCAATTCAGATGCATTCTTGTTCAGACTCCAGACCTGTTGTTGTGTGATTATATAACCCCTCTAATCCTCAATTTTCTCAACTGCAAAATGGGAAGAAATCAATACTTCCCTCATACAAGTGCTTAGAAAAAATGTTTGTCGCATGATAAGCATCCTATATATGGGAGCTACCATTAGATCACTTTATAACCTTCAAAAATACTGTGTAGGAACGTATCAAGTTGATGTGATGGTTAATTTTAGGTGTCAACTTGACTGGATTGAGGGGTGCCTCAATCCCGGAGATAGCATTGTTTCTGAATGTGTCTGGGAGGGCGTCGCCAGAGGAGACTGACATGGGAGTCGGGACTCAGAGAGGAAGACTTGCTGTCATTGTGGGAGGACACCATACAACTGGCAGGGAGCCAGCTGGAAAAAATGGTCAAAAGGAAGGGGATTGGTCCTCTCTCTGCTCTCCCTCTTCCTTCCAGAGTGGGACACTTTTTCTCTTTTTGCCTTTGGACATCAGATTCCAGGTTCAGTAATGGGATTCTAGGGATTGCACCAGTAGCTTCTGGGGGCTCTTGAATTTGACGGGAGGCTGCTCTGCTGGCTTCCCTGGTTATGAGGGTTTGGACTTGGACTGAGCCACACTCCCAGCTTTGAGCCACATTCCAGCTTCTCTGGTTCTCCAGCTTGTAGTTGGCCTATCCTGAGACTTCACCTCTGTGACTGTGTTTGTCACCTCCTCCTCAATAATTCCCCTTCCATCTATCCTATTGGCTGTCTCTCTGGAGAACGCGAAAACAGATTTTGGTACCAGGAGGTAGTTCTAGAGGAATAATTTTTTTTTTTTTTTTTTTGAGATGGAGTCTTGTTCTGTCACCCAGGCTGGAGTGCAAAGGTGCGATCTTGGCTCACTGCAACCTCCACCTCCCAGGTTCAAGCAATTCTCCTGCTGCAGCCTCCCAAGTAGCTGAGATTACAGGCATGTGCCACCCTGCCCAGCTAATTTTTTTGTTGTTGTATTTTTAGTAGAGATGGGGTCTCACCATGCTGGGCAGGCTGGTCTCAAACTCCCGACCTCGTGATCCGCCCGCCTCAGCCTCCCGAAGTGCTGGGATTACAGGCATGAGCCACCGTGCCCGTCCATTTACAGAAACAATTTTAAGAATGAATTTCCTTACTTGGTTTTGGGGTTGTTGGAATTGGCTCTGTAATCTGATTAAATCCCAAAATGCTAAAGACTCTACTTCTCATAGTACAGAGAGCATTGATAGTCCATGGCGTGAACTGTTAATAGAGATACACAAAATAAATGCACTTGATACTCCTAGTTCACTACTAATAAGAAGCAAGGAATTTAGTGACCCTGTGCATGATACTTTTGAGCATTTGTAGAAAGCCAAGGCATAGAATGATGTGGGTTAGTTGCTCCTAACATCCGTAGACAAAGTGATGAAAGAAAAGAATGAGGACAGGGACTCAATTTCTCAGCTCTAGATACACACAATGAGCCTGGAAGCTTCTAAGTGTGCCCTGAAGCAGAATCTTCTCTCCTGTATAGTCATAGGATTGAAAGTGCTGAAAATTAAACACAAGCCCTCATCCTGCAATTGGCTGACTTACATTGAAAGGTGAACTCAGTCCCTCAGAGTGTCTACTGTTAAGGTGAGGGTACTGATTGGGAAAGAATGGGCCCTGTGAGTTGGGAGGGATGTGTGGGAGGATTCTGGTGAGGCTGGAATACTGAACCCCTATTTTTTTTTTAAGAGACAGGGTCTTGGACGGGCATGGTGGTTCACGCCTATAATCCCAGCACTTTGGGAAGCTGAGGGGGGCGGATCACTGAAGGTCAGGAGTTTGAGACCAGCCTGGCCAACATGGTGACACCCCATCTCTACTAAAAAATGCAAAAATTCACCTGGCGTGGTGGCTCACGCCTGTAATCCCAGCACTTTGGGAGGCCGAGGAGGGTGGATCACGAGGTCAGGAGATTGAGACCATCCTGGCTAACACAGTGAAACCCCGTCTCTACTAAAAATACAAAAAATTAGCCAGGGGTGGTGGCCAGCACCTGTAATCCCAGCTACTTGGGAGGCTGAGTCAGGAGAATGACGTGAACTCAGGAGGCAGTGCTTGCAGTGCGCCGAGATCACACCACTGCACTCCAGCCTGGGTGACAGAGCCAGACTCCATCTCAAAAAAATATAAAATAAAATAAAATACAAAAATTAACCAAGCATGGTGGCCGGCACCTGTAATCTCAACTACTCGGGAGGCTGAGGCAGGAGAATTGCTTGAGCCTGGGAGGTGGAGGTTACAGTCAGCCAAGATGGCACCATTGCACTCCAGCCTGGGTGATCCAGCAAGACTCCATCTCAAAAAGAGAGACAGTGTCTTGCTCTGTTGCTCAGGCTGGAATGCAGCAGCACAATCGTAGCTTACTGCACTGAGCTCTTAAATTCTGATGAATCTTGTTTCCCAAGTGAAGAGGCCTCACTGTCTGCAGTGGTATAGGTCTTATACCACTTACAGGTCTTATAAGTTAATCCCCCTTGTCTAGGGGGATTAAACCCTGCATTGCTTGAGGAAACAGAAGTGGCCTCCTCCAAGGCAGTTGCCAGGCAAGACAATGCGGATTCTCCTCTGGATCTAGCTCCACCACCCCTTTTTACTTCTAGACCTATAACCTGTCTCTAATCCCAGCAGGCCCATAAAAGTGAGGCACAAAGTGTGACCCATGAGAATATATGCTACACACCAGAAGAACTACATGAGTTTTCTAATTTATACATGCAGAAATCTGGAGAACATGTGTGGGAAAGGATATTCAGGATGTGGGATAATGGTGGAAGGAACAGAAAGTTGGATCAGGCCTAATTTACTAACATAAGCTCACTAAGTAGAGAGTCTGCATTAGTGTTGCAGCTTGGGGAGTTAGAAAAGATGTTAATAGTTTGATTTCTTGACTGGTTGGCTGAAACATGGATCAAAAGATGGCCCACCATGATGGAGCTGGTGATGCCTGATCTCCCCTGGTTTAATGCAGGAAGAGATTTAAAGGTGAAGGGAGATTGGGATGATAGAGTAGATTTGTCACATAAAACCTACTCACTCACACTGGAGAGGACCAGAAAATATGCCTTTGACTAATGCTTGAGAAATGGATTTGTGAGGGGAACACTAGCATCCTTGAAGAGTTTTGTGATTGTTCCTCTCTGTAGGCCAGACCTTACAGTGGGAACCACAGTCACTCAACTGGAAAACTGAAATGCAATGGAAATAATTGATTCCGGGGTGGCAGAAGCCAAGTAGCAGCACTAACCATCAAAGGCAAGATGGGCGAGGTTACCATAATGGATCACAAAGGCAAAGCAACAACCAGAATAGTTGGCCTCCTGTTGACCTATGGCACTGGCTAATTAATCATCGTGTTCCTGTTGGCATTGGCTAATTAATCATAGTGATCCTAGAAGTGAAATAGATGGGAAGCCTACCACATTCTTTTATTTGTTTAATTATTTTTATTTTTAAAATTTTAATTTTTTTAGCTATTAAAAAAAATTTTTTTTAAGACACAGGATCTTGTTTTATCACCCAGGCTGGAGTGCAGTGGTACAACCACAGTTCACTGCAGCCTTGATCTCCTGGGCTCAAGTGAGCCTCCCTCCTCAGCCTCCCAAGTAGCTAGTATTACAGATGTGTGTCACCTTGTCTGGCCCTGGAAGTCTACTACATTCTTATTTGATCTATGTAAGCAGAAAACTTTCAAGTCAAGTGAACAAAAGTAATTTAAATCATAAAAACAGGGAATCATGGTCCCTCAATCACTTTCTAGACTTGAGTCAGCCTACAGACCCAGAACCCTTTGAAAGAAGGGGAGGCTGAGTTTCCCTGAGGAAGGACCTTGGAAACTACTGAAGATTTAAGCTGTTAATCTTTTCCCCATCCTTCTCCAGAGGGACCTGTGGCCTTTTACCATAGGTAACTGTGCACTGGGGAAAGGGAAATCATCAGAACTTTGGGGACTACAACACTGGCTCTAACTGACATTGATTCCAGGAAACCCAAAAAGGGCACTGTAGTCCTCCAGTCAAAGTAGGGGTTTTTGGAGGTGTGAAAGAAAATTAAAATCTAAGGACCCCAAACTCACTATGCCAAGGAGAAAAGCTAAGCTTGGGAACTGAGTAATGCAAAAACTGCCTTTCTTTTGTTCCTAACCAGATAGCTATAACTTCACATGCTTATTTTATCTTATGTAAAATGTAGATCTACTGAGTGTGAGATGAATACATAATTGACTTTTCCTCTCATTCATTCCTTTTCACATGTAAAATGTGGATTCACTGAGCACTGGTCAGAGCCTCACAAGAATGTGACCGCTCCCTTCACTGTGTATCTTCCCCCTCTTTTTTTCTTTCCTCCTTTCCCTCCTGCCCCTCTTTTCCCTTTAAATATTGAAGTCCTCAAAATTGTCTTGGGAAAAAAGCACAGGCTGTAGATTCTACTCTAACATGCATCTCTTTTTCCCAGGCACATCCTCAGCCTTAACAAAATAAACCTCTAAATTGATCGAGATCTGTCTCACACACTTTTTGGTTTACAGAGGTCAGGTAATTAGTGGGGCTTTAGCTCAGGTCCAACTTACAGTGGGTCCAGTGGGTCCTGGAACCCATCCCATGGTTATTAAACATTTCCTAGTTCCAGAATGCTTAACTGAAATAGACATACTTAGCACCTGGCAGAATCCCCACATGGACCCCTAACTTATGGAGAGAGGACTATTATGGAGAGAAAGTTCAAATGGAAGCCATTGAGCTGCCTTTATGTAGAAAAATAGTAAATCAAAAACAATATTGCATCCCTGGAGGGATTGCAGAGATTAGTGCCATCATCAAGGGCTTGAAAGACACAGGAGTGGTGATTCTCCATTCGGTGTTCAGTATGGATGGAGAACACATCTCCATTCAACTCTCTTATTTGGCTGGTGCAGAAGACAGATGGATCTTGGAGAATAACAGTAGATTATCATAAGCTTAACCAACTGGTGACTCCAATTGCAGCTGCTGTACCAGATGTGGCCTCATTGCTTGAGCAAATTAATACATCTCCTGATACCTAGTATGCAACTATTGACCTGGCGAATGCATTTTTTAGGATCCACCGTAGTTTGCTTTCAGCTGACAAGGCCAGCAATATACCTTTCCTGTCCTACCTCAGGGATACATCAGTTCTCCAGCCCTATATCATAATTTTGTTTGCAGGGATTTTGACTGCCTTTCCCTTTTACAAAGTGTCACATCAGTCCATTACATTGGTGACATTGTGCTAATTGGACATAGTGAGAAGTAGCGACCACTCTGAACTTATTGGTAAGACATTAGTGGGTGGAATATAAATTCAACTAAAATCCAGAGACCTTCTACATCAGTGAAATTTCTAGGATTCCTGTGGTAAGGGGCCTGTTGAGATACTCCTTCTAAGGTGAAGGATAAGTTGTTGCATTTGGCCCTTCCTACAACCAAGAAATAGACATGATGCCTTGTGGGTGTATTTGGATTTTGGAGGCAACACATTCCTCATTTGGGTGTGTTACTCTCGCCCATTCACTGAGTGACCCAAAAAGTCGTTGGTTCTAAGTGGGGCCCCAAACAGGAAAATGCTTGGTAATGGGTCCAGACTGCTATTAAAGCTGCTCTCCCACTTGGGTCTTATGATCCAGCAGATCTAATGGTGCCTAAGGTGTCAGTGGCAGATGGGGATGCTGTTTGGAGTTTAGAGCAAGGCCCTGCATTATCCACAGATAACTCCTCTCCTGTTGAGAGATGGCTCTTGGCCTGATACTTGGCCTTAGTAGAAACTGAACTCTTGACTATGGGTCACCAAGCTCTCATGCCACTTGAGCTGCCCATCATGAATTAGGTGTTATCTGATCCACCAAGACATAAAGTTGGACATGCACAGCAACACTCCCTCATCAAATGGAAGTGGTGTATATGTGATCAGGCCTGAGCAGGTCCTGAAGGCACAAGTATGTTACAAGAAGAAGTGGACCAGATGCCCAGATCCCCACTCCTGCTACACTATCTTCTCTCTCACAGCTTGCACCTTTGGGCTCATGGGGAGTACCCTATGATCAGATGACAAGAAAAGAGAAGATTGGGGTCTGGTTTACAGATGTTTCTGCATAATAGGCAGGCATCACCCAGAAGTGGGCAGCGGCAGCAGTACAGTCACTTTCTGGGACATTTCCAATGGATAATGGTGAAGGGAAATCTCAACTGGCACAACCTTGGGCAGTGCACCTGGTTGTGCACTTTACTTGGAAGGAGAAGTGGCCAGACATGTGATTATATATTGATTCATGGGCTATAGCCAATGATTTGACTGAATAGTCAGGAACTTGGAAGGAACGTGATTGGAAGATTGGTAACAAAGAAATCTGGGGATGAGGTATATGAATAGACCTCTCCGAGTGTGCAAAAAATGTGAGTATTTGTGTCCCAGGCGAATACTCACCAAAGGGTGGCCTCTGCAGAGGAGGATTTTAATAATCACGTGAATAGGATGACCTGTTCTATGAATACCAGGCAGCCTCTTTCCCCAGCCACCCCGTCGTTGCCCAGTGGGATCATGAACAAAGTGGCCATGGTGGCAGGGACGGAGGTTATGCATGGACTCAGCAACATTGACTCCCACTCATCAATGTGGCCTGGCTACAGTGGCCACTGCTGAGTCCTCAATCAGCCAGCAGCAGAACCCAGCACTGAGCACCCAATATGGCATAATTCCTTGGGGTGATCAGCTAACTACCTGGTGGCAGTTTGATTATATTGGACCACTTCCATCATCGAAGAGGCAGCATTTTGTCCTTGTTGGAATAGACACTGACTCTGAATATGGATTTGCCTTCCCTCCACGCAATGCTTCTGACAAAACTACAATGTGTGGACTTACAGAATGCTTTGTCCACCATCATGATATTCCACACAACATTGCTTCTGACCAAGGAACTCATTTTGCAGCCAAAGAAGTGTGGCAGCGGGCTCATGCTCATGGAATTCACTGATCTTACCATGTTCTCTACCATCCTGAAGCAGCTGGCTTGATGGAACAGTGGAATGGTCTTTTGAAATCACAGCCAGCTAGTTAACAATACTTTATAGGGGTGGGGCAAGGTTCTCCAGAAGGCTGTATATGCTGTGAATCAGATATGGTATTTTTTCTCTGATAGCTAGTACTCACGGGTCCAGGAATCAAGGAGTGAGCATAAGAGCAGCTCCACTCACCATTACTCCTAGTGATCCACTAGCAATTTTTTCTTTTCTTTTCTTTTTTTTTTTTTTTTTTTTTTTGCTTCCTGTTCCACGACATTATGTTCTGCTGCCCTAGAGGTCTTAGTTCCGGAGGGAGGAATGCTTCTACCAGGAGACACAATAGTGATTCTATTGACCTGAAAGTTAAGACTGCCACCTGGCCACTTTGGGCTGCTCATGCTCTGAGTCTACAGGCTGAGAAGGGAGTTATGGTGTTGGGTAGGGTGATTCATCTGGACTACTAAGGGGAAACTGTATACTACTCTACAATGGAGAAACGGAACAATATGTCCAGAATACAGGAGATCCCATAGGATGTCTTGTAGTATTACCATGCCTTGTAATTAAGGACGATGGGAAACTACAATAACCCAGTCTAGGCAGAAGTATGAATGGCCCAAACCCTTCAGAAATGAAAGTTTGGGTCACCTTGCTTCATAACAAACCAAGAGCAGGCTGACACAGTGGCTCACACTTATAACCCAGCACTTTGGGAGGCCGAGGTGGAAGGATCGCTTGAGCCCAGGAGTTCAAGACCAGCCTGGGCAACACAGGGAGACCCTGTCTCTATAAAAACAAAACAAAAACAAAAACGAAAAAATCTTGACCAGCTGAGGTGTTTGCTGAAAGCAAAGGGAATACAGAATGGGTAGTAGAAGGTAGTTATGAACATCAGCTATGACCTGCACCAGTTACAGAAATGAGGATTATAATTATAGGAGCATTTCCTCCCTACTTGGTTAAGAAACCATTATATATACAGGGCATCTCTCAATCCCTTGTGCATATGTACACATATATTAAGCAAATATCTTCATTTTCTCTTCTGTCTAATTCTTTTATCATGTAACATAAGATTTATCTACTTTATTTTTATTTATTTATTTTTGAGACAGAGTCTCACTGTGTTCCCAGGCTGGAGCGCAATGGTACCATCTCAGCTCATTGCAACCTCCGCCTCCCGGGTTCAAGCAATTCTCCTGCCTCAGCCTCCCGAGTAGCTGGGACTACAGGCATGCACCACCACGCCCGGCTAATTTTTGTAGCTTTTAGTATAAGAGACGGGGCTTTGCTATGTTGGCCAGGCTGGTCTCGAACTCCCGGCCTCAATTGATCAGCCCACCTCAGCCTCCCAAAGTGCTAGGATCACAGGTGTGAGCCACCCTGCCCAGCCAGATTTATCAACTTTATATCAGCATTTAAGCATTGTCAATTTTACATCCTAGTATTTCAGTTATGGAATATTGGGAGAAGAGTAAACATCACTCAAGAACTTTACCTCCTCTTCTGGGGATGGGATTCGCGCATTTTTGGTTGTACTTTGGATAGCTGTATCATGTTAGGTGGAAGCATGACTCTGTAATTGTCTTTATTTGGAGATTAAGTATGGTTTAAGGAGACATGCGGGGGTGCCAGGTTGACAAGGGATAGGCTTGTGATGGTTAATTTTAGGTGTCAGCTTGACTGGGTTGAGGGATCCCTACACAGGTGGGGAAGCACTGTTTCTGGGTATGTCTTGGGGATCGTTTACAGAGAACACTGACGTGTGAGTCAGTGGGCCGAGAGAGGGAGATGCCCTCAGCGTGGTGGGCGCCATCCGATTGACCGGTGGTCTGGCTGGAACAAAGAGGAAGAAGGAGGATCGGCCCTTTCTGATCTCTCTCTCCCTTCCAGAGTGGGACACTTTTCCTCTTTTTGCCTTTAAAAGGACATCAGACTCCAGGTTCTTTGGTTTTCGGACTCTGGGACTTGCACCAGCATCCTCCAGGGGCCCCTTGGGTCTAACTGGGGGCTGCACTGTTGGCTTCCCTGGTTATGAGGCTTTGGACTGGGATTGAGCCACGCTCCTAGCTTCTCCGGTTCTCCAGCTTGCAGTTGGCCTATCCTGAGATTTCTCTGCCTCTCTGATGATGTGAGCCAATTCCCCCTAATTAAATCCCCTTCCATATTTCCTACTGGTACTGTCTCTCTGAGAGCCCTGACTAATACAGTTAGATAGTAAAATAATGATCCAAAGGACCGCTGCTGCCAACCTATAGGGCATTGCCATCCAGTCTTTTTTCTATGCGTAAATTTTCGGTTTTTACAAATCATTCCAGAGTTATTTTTAAATGGTATTTTTGATCATAAAAAGGGCAGATATCCCACTGCCAGTGGATGACAGTCCACCTGGAAAGGAAAGGAAAGGAAAGGAGAGGAGAGGAGAGGAGAGGAGAGGAGAGGAGAGGAGAGGAGAGGAGAGGAGAGGAGAGGAGAGGAGAGGAGAGGAGAGGAAGGGGAGGGGAGGGGAGGGGAGGGGAGGGGAGGGGAGGGGAGGGAAGGGGAATTTTCTTGCAGTGATTCCCAGCTTTCTAGGAGTGAAATATCAGTGCCCAGGAAATAGCTACTCCCAGCACCCTGGGACCCATCCTATGTGAGCAGAGCTGGGCAGGGGTCATTAGCTTCTACCAAGTCCAAGGTGTGGGCTGGAATCCTGGGGTGCCCTGGAGTCAGCCATGAGCTCGGAGTCACTGCCAAGGAGGGAGGGGGGATGTTGCCTCACCCAAGAAGATGAGCGGACTCTTGGATGGTCCTGGGAAAGTCGAAGTGAGTTTAAAAATCTCCAATCCAGCTTTTTTTCTTTGAACTCAAGTTCCCATTCCAAAGAGGGTGTTTAAGTGGCCTGTGTATCTCTTTTCCCACTTCCTACCTGAAGAGGAGGAGGAAGCCAATAAAAACGATTGGGCAGCCCACAACAGGGCACCTTGGGCGCAGGTTTCTACAGAAACTCAGTCCTTCCTTCACCTTTCAACATATCCGTCTCATCTCCTGATGAGCTCTATTCCTGGAGATGTGAAAGGCTCTGATCTGTCCACCACTGTTACCTCTGATCATCCAGCAAACACTGCCTGATGTGTGCTAGCAATCATCACCATCGTGCAGTGTGCCAAGGGTTATGGTAAAACTTTGCAGGCAGAAAACAAAAAACAAAACAAAAACAACTAAACAAACAAATCCTCTGCAGGCATTTTCCCAGCTAACCAACCCTAAGGGGTAACAACTGTCACCCTATTTCCGGATATGGTGGTGCATGCCTGTGGTTCCGGCTACTTGGGGAGCTGAGGCAGGAGGATCGATTGAGCCCAGGAGTTCGAGACCAGATTGGGAACATAGTGAGATCCTGTCTCAAAATAAGACCAAAAAACCAGAATTGTCATCCTATTTTTAGATGACACAGCCCAGCGGAGTGTTTAGCTTACACTGACTCTGACTTAGTTTGCTAGGGCTGCCTTAATAAAGTGCCACAGACTGGGACTTAAACAACAGAAATTCATTGTCTCACAGTTCCGGAAGCTAGAAGTCTGAGATTGAGGTGTCAACAGGGTGGGTTCCTTCTGAGGGCTGTGAGGGAAGATTTGTTCCAGTCCTCTCTCCTTGGCTTGTAGATGGCTTTCTTCTCCCTGTCTCTTCACATCTTCTTCCCTCTGTGTCTGTCTCTGCATTCAAATTTCCTCTTGTTTTTTCTTTCTTTTTTTGAGACAGAGTCTCACTCTGTTACCCAGGCTGTCACAATCTCAGCTTACCACAACCTTCGCCTCCTGGGTTCATGCGATTCTCCTGCCTCAGCCTCCCAAGTAGCTGAGATTACAAACATGTGCCACCATGCCTGGCTAATTTTTTGTATTTTTAGTGGAGGCGGGGTTTCACCATGTTGGCCAGGCTGGTCTCGAACTCCTGACCTCAAGTGATCTTCCTGCCCCGGCCTCCCAAAGTGCTGGGATTACAGGCATGAGCCACCACGCCTGGCCAAATTTCCTCTTCTTATAAGGACTCCAGTCATATCAGATGAGGGCTCACCTCATGACCTCACTTCAACCTGATCACCTCTGTAAAGACCCTCTCTCCAAATAAGGCCACATTCTAAGGTTAGGAATCCAGCAAATCATCAACCCGTAACAGGGTAGGCAGCTGGCCCTGGGCTGGCTTTTTATCTCTATTGCAGTTACTTGACACTTAAACTTACTAAATCTTGAATTCCAGCTGGGCACAGTGGCTCATGCCTGTAATTTCAGCACTTATGGGAGGCCGAGGCAGAAGGATCACTTGAGCCCAGGAATTCAAGGCCAGCCTGTACAACATAATGAGAGCTCATCTCTACAAAAAATTAAGAAGTTAGCCAGGTCTATGATCCCAGCTACGGGGGGAGCTGAGGTGGGAGGATTGCGCCCGGTGCTGTGAGCCGTGATCCCACCACTGCACTCCAACCTGGGAGATGGAGCAAGTCCTTGCCTCAGAAACAAAACAAAATGAAAAAATTCTTGGCCTCCCCATTTGTAAAAGGAGATTAACATCTCTTTTACACCCCTGAAGGTTGCTGCATGAGGCTTAAATGTGATGTTTGGCACCTCGAGTGGTGCTAGTCGGCCCTCTTGTTATTACTAATGAAGGTGGCAAATGCTGGGGATGCCCTGCCTCATATCCCTCAGTCCACCTGGCTCCCCTGTGGCTGTAGAGAGCTGTGTTGTGCACATACACAGCTGACCTCATCAAGCACATGTGCCTCTTCCTCTGCCGAGAGATTTCTCTGATGTTACGGGAGCTTATACAGACCACGCTGGACAATCCTGAAGTGCCAACATGTAATGCTTTCAGGGCAGCCTTTAAGCCATGAGGAGGGACAAGGGCCAGTAATTAAATACTCCAGCTTCTGCATAATGATCATTCTTTAGTGTTTTCTACAGGGGTCCTCAGCATGACTGAGCTCACAGTACTAATTCATGAAGCCTTTTGCTTTTCTCCTTTCCCTTATTCTTCACTTACGCTTGCTGGGGTGGTCTGCACCCAAGTCCTCATGTCAAGGTCTGTTTTTGAGGCACCCTAGGACAACGAGGAAATTGAGGCTCAGAAGACTTACATGGTTTGTGCCCCAGTACACAGTTAAGGAGTGGTGGGTCTGGGATTTGAACTATGGTTTCTCGGGCCCAGAGCTCTTGGGCCTCATCACCAATGACTCCACCTCTAGTTCTAAATGCTTATTATGTACCTATATTCACTCATTTTGTTTGTTCTTTTATGCTTTTATCTTCTTCTGTAAACCACAGTAATGAAGCCATTTCATAGAGAAGGAAAACACTTCTCCTTTTCTTTTCTGAAAACTTAACTGATATCGTTTGGATGTTTCTTCCCCTCCAATCTCATGTTGAAACGTGATCTCCAATGTTGGAGGTGGGGCCTGGTGGGAGGTATTTGGGTAATGGGGGTGGATCCCTCATGAATGGCTTGGTGACGAGTGAGTTCTCACTCTATTAGAGCTGGTTGTTTAAATGAGCCTGGCACCTCCTCCTCTTTCACTCTCACTTCCTCTCTTGCCAAGTGACACACCTGTTCGCCCTTTGCCCTCTACCATGATTGTAAGCTTCCTGAGGCCTCAACAGAAGCCAAGTCAAAACAATACCAGCACAGATACCAGCACTGTGCTTCCTGTATAGCCTGCAGAACCATGAGCCAAATAAATCTCTTTATAAGTTACCTAGTCTCAGGTACTCCTTTACAGCAATGCAAAACGGATGAACACATCAACCTAACCTAGCCTTCCTGCTTCTCCCCCTTGACCGCCACAACACTTCCACTCCAGAATGGGAGACACCATGAGGTTCTCTCTGCAATACCCAATGTAGCCCGAGGGGTGAAGCCATTTTGGCCCTTGGAGCAGTTACCTGAGTCAAGCCCTTAGCAGGGCCTGCCCAATAAAAAGCTAAATAAACCGTGAATCTTGCCCTGAGGATGTGAAAAGTTTTATAGAGAAGAGCAAAGCTGGAATAATTGGCATTAGTACACTGCTCAAGTCAAACAGATGTATTGCAAATACTCAACATTCTTGATCCTCAAAATCTATAAGTATAATAAATATCGTTGTTTTGAGGCTGGGTGTGGTGGCTCATGCCTGTAATTCCAGCACTTTTGGAGGCTGAGGTAGGCGGGTCACTTGAGGCCAGGAGTTCAGTTCCAGCTTGGCCAACGTGGTGAAACCCTGTCTCTACTAAAAATACAAAAATTAGCCAGGCATGGTGGTGCACACCTGTAATCCCAGTCACTCGACAGGCTGAGGCAGGAGAATTGCTTGAATGCAGGAGGCAGAGGTTGCAGTGAGCAGAGCCTGCACCAGTGAGCAGAGACTGCACCACTGCACTCTGGCCTGGACAACAGCGTGAGATTTTGTCTCAAAAAAAAAAAAAAAATTCATTGTTTTGACTTGTTCAGTATGGTTTGTTACACAGCAGTACTAGCTGCAATGCCCTCCCACCTTCTATGTCCTGCGTTCATGAAGAAAAAGATAACTCGAATGCATGGCACAAATAAATAATCTTTAATTTCAATAAATAGCTCCCCGTCACACCAGCCATTATGCTGTGGAAAAAGATACAGAAGCATCCAACAGAGAGAGAGGAAAGAGAGAGAGAGAGAAGACCTATTCTAACTACACTAATTCCTTAGCACGAGAGACATGACATTGGTTCACAGACAAACACAGAAGTATCCTCAGAGTATGACTAAGGAAGAAGATCATCATGGATGGGGTGTGATAGCCATTTTAATCCATGTATCAGGTCCTTTGTATGTCTTTTGTGGGTCACAATCACCATGATTCGGTCAAAAAATGTTACTTTTGCTCTATCATATCCTATTTACTTGACACACACATTACTGTTATCCAAGGTGGGGTCTCTGACAGACAGGAGGACACTGGTTGGACTCTCACTGGACACGAGAGACAGAGAGAAGGCAGTGCTCAGGGCTGAGGTCCCAGCCCATCGCCATGCTCTCCAAGAGGACACATAGGCACACACGTGTTCGCCTGTGAGGGCACATGCACGAAGACATACACATATATACCCACAGGCAGTTTCCTGGGATGAGCTAACACAAGGACAATTCCATTAAGCCAGGAGGGGCTTCTGACACTGGAATAGTTTTGGTTGCCATTTGGCTTCTCCAAATGGTCCATAATCTAGTTATCACATTTACTAAGGAGAAGACAAAGATACTTACACCTTTAGAGAAAAGTATCAGGTTTGAAGAACCCCAGGGAACAGCAGTCTGTTCAGAAGTTACCCAGTGGGCGTGTGTTTTGGGAGTGGGGAGTGGTCAGGTCTCCCACACACTGGCCAAACTCTTGGTAAATAATACAGTCTTGATGGAGGTTGGCACCCTTTGGGAGGTCCTTTCTCTGGCCTGAGGGTTGAAAGTGCATTTTGGGGCAGGAGTATTGACAAGAACAGGCAGTGCCAATAAGTCCGACGGCAGAGCCCACTGAGCTTGTGATCTACTACGGATGGGGCTTCTGGAAAGTTCCCAGGCCTCACTGACTGAGGGCGGCTATTTTGTGACCAATAGTCTGCTTCCTCTCAGTTCTGAGAGGACTTGGGGAGTCTGTGTGTCTGTGTGTGTGGACGTGTGTAGACATGTTGTGAGTGTGTATGCAGGTGTGGATGTAATAGTATGTGACACATTTTTTTCCGTCTTTTTTTTTTTTTAAACGAATGAAAGCTGCCTTCCCTGCAGCCCTCAGGTCACCTCCAGGGAGGCAGGAGACACGCGGTCACACTCAGCTCGAGACCTCAGGCTGTGCCACTGCTCCACGGCCGTGCGGTGCGTGTTGAGCATGCGCCTCCAGTGGTTGGACTCAGAGGGACCTGAAGAGTACTGGCCAATGACGATCCTCCCGATGAAGTCATTGCTGCTCTTCATGTTGTGGCCGAAAACTAGGGAGTCAGAGGGTCGAGGGCAGGAGGGAGGCAAGAGGAAGGAGGGGAACAGAACAGAAAGGCAGAGAGAAGACAGAGGCCATTAA
Organism: Macaca mulatta; assembly: GCF_049350105.2. NCBI lineage: Eukaryota > Metazoa > Chordata > Mammalia > Primates > Cercopithecidae > Macaca > Macaca mulatta. The sequence continues at coordinate 19,289,024 of NC_133425.1, read as the reverse complement.
TCTACACATTCGTCAAGTGCAAACATGGCGGTCATCATTTAGGGCACGTTGTCTTTTTCCTTTCCTCGGTGAGAACTCCAACTCCCTCATCTCATCCTCCTGCGAGTCTCTGCAACAGCTGCACCTGGCTTCCTGCCATCCCATGCCAGCCAGAGTCTTACCTCTCAGCCTTGGCATTGGCTGTTCCTTCTGCCAGATAGCTGCACCGCCTGCAATATGCAGCCTTAAACGTATATACCACAGCATCACCACACTGCATATAGAGCTCTGTAAGTGGATAGTTCTAGTGGAACAGTGAGCCTGTCAATGTAGTCCAGTTGAGCGATTAAACAAGGGTTTCTCAATCACGGAACTGTTGACATTATGGGCGGGATAATCCTTTGCTGTAACTGTCCTGTGCATTGTAGGATGTTTAGCAGCATCCCTGGTACCTACCTACTAGATGCTGATAGCAGCTCTCTTTACAGCTGTGACAACCCAAAATGTCTTCAGACATAGCCAAATGTCCCCTGGGGAGGCCAGTGCATCCCAAATGGGAACCACTAGGTTAAGCCATGGTCCATGGGGCCAAATATCCTGGGCTCGAATCCTGGCTCTGTCATTTGACCAAGCTCTGGGACTCTGAGGCAGGCGAAGTAACCTCTCTGAGCCTCAGTTTCTTTGTCAGTTAAGCAGGAATTTTAGTAGTGCTTCTCTCATAGGTCAATGTGCAATTTCTATGGAATATGTGTAAAGCTCTCAGCACACAGTGCCAAGCAAGTGGTAAGAGCTCAACAAATGTTACACTGCTATTTCGATCCTAAATTTCTGTCTGTTGACCTTTTATAAAAGAGACCTCATGTCTCCTCTGTTCCATTAAATGGTGGAAGTTTGCTGAGAGTAATGGCTATGGCAATTTCTTCCACCCCTTGTTGTGCTGCATGTCTCTTTGAAAGGCTTCTCTGTTAATCCCAGCTTAAGCTTAATTTGTGTCTTTCAAGCCTAATGAGATGGTTAACTTGATTTAGCTTCCCGGCCAAGTTCCGCCTAATTCTGTATCTGTGTGTGGGTAGTCCAGGCATGCCATCTCACTAATGGGAAAGCAGGCTACGCCTGTGTTATAAAGGAAGGGCTACAGAATGGGGAATATCACAGATTCACCCAGCGTGAGCCGAGCAAAGGCGGGCTAGATCCCAGGAGGGATGCCGAATATCATATAAACCAACTAAAATATGCATCCAAAAACAGAGCTTGAATGCTAACAAGTCTCTGTTCTCCCCTGTGGATTTCACACCACAAATTCCAAATGGTGAAAATGAGGGAGAAAAAGAAAAATGGAAAAATAAAAACAAAAACTCCATCCATCGTCCAAAAGCCAAAAAGACTTAGGGAAAACCAGGCTACGTGAAATACTATGTCATCTTCATCAAGAGGGATGGGTACCTGTCAGCTCTGTGGAGAAAAAATGGACCGTGTATACTTTTTGTACATTTGGTAACATGTTCAGTATGCATAGGTGGACCTCATTTACATGCAAATTACTTATAAAAAGAAATAATAGGAATGGAAGCTTTGCTTAATAAATGAAATTGCTAAGGAGCTCTCGGCCTTTGAAAAAAAAAATGAATAGATAACACTCAAGGCTTTTTGGAATGACACTCAGTGGCCAGTGTAAGGTTTGATCTCACCAAACGAGGACAAGTTACCAAAGTCCCCTTCCCTGCGAGCCTCAAATCTAAAATCAGATACTATCATGAGGCCACTTTAGGTCCCATTTGGTTTTCTTCTTTGGGGGCAAAATGTTCTATCTTCTTCTTCCTCTCCAAAGTTCAAGACAATGCAGAAACTTCCCTTGTAAATGGGTATGGGTTCTACTTCTTTGTGAAAGGGATTTAAGAGAGGAAATTCTGACTGGGCATGGTGGCTCCCATCTGTAATCCCAGCACTTTGGGAGGCTGAGGCAGGTGGATCGCTTGAGCCCAGGAGTCTGAGACTAGTCTGGGCAACATGGAGAAACCCCACCTTTACTAAAAAATACAAAAAAAATCAGCCAGATGTAGTGGTGCGTGCCTGTAGTCCCAGCTACTCGGGAGGCTGAGGTGGGAGGATCACCTGAACCTGGGGAAGTCAAGGCTGCAGTGATGGTGCCACTGCCTTGGATCTAGCCTGGGTAGCAAAGTGACCTTGCTTGTCTCAAAAAAAAAAAAAAAAAAAAGGGAAACTCAGTCTCAAGTCCTCTCATGTGCTGCTGGTGGAAAAGCAAGTTGGATCAAATTTTGGGGTGGTTCACAACATCTGTTCAAAATAAATACATCATAATTCATGACTCAGTATTTCACTTCTAGGAATTGATCCCATAGAATTTTCTGCACAACTGGACAAAAATATACATACAAGGATATTTTATATAGCAGGAGTAGGCAAACTAGAGCCTCCAAGTCAAATGTAGACTACTACCTGTTTTTGTAAATAAAGTTTTATTGGGACACAGTCAAACCCATTTGTTTACATAATGCTGCTTTTGTGCAAAAAGGGCAGAGTTGATGTCTTAGTCCATTCAGGCCGCTGTAACAAAATGCCATAAACTGGGTGGCTTATAAACAACAAAAACTTATTGCTCACAGTTCTGGAGGCTGGGAAGTTCAAGATCAAGACACTAGCAAATTCGGTGTCTGGTGAGAAGCTGCTTCCTCATAGGTGGTATCTTCTCACTGAGTCCCCACATGGCGGAAGGGACAGACTAGTTCTCTGGGGCATCTTTTACAAGGGCACTAATCCCAATTATGAGGGCTCCAACCTTCATGACCTAATCATCTCCCAAAGGTCCCACCTCCTAATGTCATCACTTTGTGGGTTAGGATTTCAACATATAAATTTGGCAGGGTGGGGGACAACTATTCAGACTGACCACAGCAGCTGAATAATTTGGAGGCCATGTGGCCCTCAAAGCCTCACATATCTGCTATCTGTCCGGTTCATCCATGTTGTAGTGTTACTTTTTACGGCCAGCTAACATTCTGTTGTATGGATATGCCATGTTTTGCTTATCTATTCATCAGATGATGAATATTTGGGTTGTTTCCACCTTTTGACTATTATTATGGATAATGCTACTGTAAACATTTATGAACAAGTTTTTTTTTCTTTTCTTTTTATTTTTGAGTGGGAATTTCACTCTTGTCACCCAGGCTGGGGTGCAGTGGCACGATCTTGGCTCACTGCAACCTCTGCCTCCTGGGTTCAAGTGATTCTCCTGCCTCAGACTCCCAAGTAGCTGGGATTACAGGCGTCCATCACCACACCCAGCTAATTTTTGTATTTTTTGGAAGAGATGGGGTTTTGCCACATTGACCAGCCTGGTCTCGAACTCCTGTCCTCAGGTGATCCGCCCACCTCAACCTTCCAAAATGCTGGGATTACAGGCATGAGTCACCATGGCTGGCCTATGTACCAAGTTTTTAAAGTCATACATTATGATCCATTTATATGAAATGTTCAGAATAGGCAGATCTTTAGAGACAGAAATTACCATTAGTGGTTATCAAGGATAGAGGAAAGAGGGAATGGGGAGTGATAGCTAATTGGCACAGAGCTCCTTTTGTGGGTGATAAAAATGTTCTGGAATTAGATAGTGGTGTTGCTTGCACAACCTTGAAAATATACTAAAAAGCACTGAATCATATACACCAAAAGGGTGAGTTTTAAGTTATGTGAATTTTATGTCAATTAAAAAAAAAACTGCTCCTTATAGAAAAGTTTGCTGACCCCTGCACCAGGGCATTGTTTATAAGAAAGAAAAACTGGAAATGACAAGACTGTCCCTGAGGGAGTGTAGCTGGAGCTAGTGGTGCCCTGCCTACCCCTCAGCCCACCTTGGAGGCTGCTCATGTTTTCTGTGCATAGTGTCCTACCTCAAGCACCTGCAGCTTCCTGCCTGAGCCACGTCAGCTTGTCTATGCTAACTGTGATTTATGGTGAGGACCTTGGGCCACTCAACATTAGCTTGACCTCTGCAGGAGCTGGAGACTAGGCTCAGCTACCCAGATAGTCAGCCATGACTATATGACCGACCTCCTCTAACTATGCTGGAAACCAACGCTCGGGTGACCTTCTTTGGGTGGCAATACCCTGCGTCTGTTGTCACACATCCTTGCAAGGAGAATCAGGCACTGCTCATATAACTCCAGTTGAGGAGAACAACTGGAAGTTTGCACCTGTCTCTCTTGGACTCTTTCCTGTGACAAAGAGGACTCTTTCCCCTTTCTTAGTCTGCTGGGCTGCTATAACAAATTACCATAAACAGGGAGACTTATAAACAACAGGAATTGATTTCCTAATGGTTCCAGAAGCTAGGAAGTCCAAGATCAAGGTACCAGCAGATTCGGTGTCTAGTGAGGGCTTGCTCTCCTTCATAGGTGGTGCCTTCTCATGCAATAGAAGCAGCAAGGCAGTTCTCTTGAGTTTCTCTTATAAGGGCACCAACCACATTCATGAGGGCAGAGCCTTCATGGTCTAATCACCTCCGACATGGGGATTAGGATCCAACATAAGACTTTGGGGGGAACAACATTCAGACCATAGCAGCAATCTTTCACTTTGCTGATTTTAATCTGTATGCTCTTTCTGTAATAAACTGTAACCATGAGAATGGTTGCAAGTTCTGTGGTGAATCACTGAACCTGAGGGTGATTTTGAAGACCCCCATACTGCAGATATCCACTCGTCAAACGTCCTTGATTCGTTTTCCTCCTTTTCCTGTCTCATTTGCCATTCCCTTATTCAAGCTTCCTGAGGTCACCTCCTAGTAGCCTACTTGAGATCAAGTCATTAAGTTTGTCTTTGGGAGTTACCTAGAATAAGACTGGAGGAAACAAATTAAGTAACTTCTGAAGTAATAATACCACGGAAATCCCTGTTGCCATTAAAAATGAGACAGACTTATCTATATGAAATGGAAAAATCTCCAAGACATATTGCTAGGAGACAAAAGCACATTACAAAATAGTATATGTAAGCACAATCTTTTTGTTAAAAAGAATGTCAATATATGTAAAGAAAACAATATCTGGATGTTCACCACACTGTTCAGAGTGGCTCTCTCTGGGAAGGGGGAAACAGAGGAAAATTTCCACTTTCTGTATCATATAAGTATGTACAGTTTGAACTTCTTACAGCAAGTACATATTAGTTTGGAAAGAAAGCAAAGGAAAAATAAGTCACCATTGGAGAATCCACATCTAAGTCGCCAGAAGGGACGAAAACTAAAAGGAAGTCTAATATCCTACGCTCCTCATCCCAATTTGTAGAGTAACTTGGCTGGTGAATCACTTGGCCCTTGAAAGATGGGAGCGCTTGAGTGATTCAGCCTTTCTGATGGGAGGCAGTTTCTGCCATGGCCACCTGAGTTAATTAGCAGGCACTGGAACTTGCAAATCACTTGGTAAAGTTATGGCAATCTTAACAGTCTTAAAAAAATTAAATGCAAATTATAATAAAGTGAAGCTGAAGATAACTCATGACTTCTATTAGAAAAGTTGCCTGGGAGAATATCACGATTGCCATCACTGTAAATTCTAAGAAGTGTGTTGGAGAAAATAGAGAATTAAAACTAGACATGTCAGGGGCCAGGTGCAGTGGCTCACACCTGTAATTCCAGCACTTTGGAAGGTCAAGGTGGGAGGATCGCTTGAACCCAAGAGTTTGAGACCAGCTTGGGCAACATAGCAAGACCCTGTTTCTACAGATTTCTTTTTTAAAGACTAAACATGTAGAATCCAGAAAGGGGCGTAGGGACAGTGGGTCAGATAACCCAGCCCTCTGCATGTTATAGGTAAGGAAACAAAGTCACATAGCTAATTGGTGATAAAATTTGCAGTATTTAATAACCTATGAATGAAACCAATTCCTTATAACCACATTCCTAAATTCGTTCTCTTTAGAAACATCCATAACTAAAAATTTTGTTGTAAAGTACTGCCACCAAATATTCCTACTGATGGTTATGGGGGACTCCTTTTAATGTAGTCACTAATGTATTTCTGGATATTGTAAGCCAAAAATACAATTCTAAGCCCCCTAACCATCTGAATGGACCTCTCCTCTTGGCCAAGGGCATTCCAAAGGTGACCTGAAAAGGTAGTTCAGGCTGTGATGGGAAGGGGAAGTCAGACATGCCACCATTAACATCAAGACAGATCTTAAGACTGATAGAACTAATTCTTTTTTTTTCTTTTCTTTTTTTTATTTTTTGAGACAAGGTCTCACTCTGTTACCCAGGTGCGGCGGCATGATCTCAGGTCACTGCAACCTCTGCCTCCCAGGCTCAAGTGATCCTTCTACCTCAGCTTCCCAAGTAACTGGGACCACAGGTGCACACCACTATGCCTGGATTTTTTTTTTTTTTTTTTTTTTTTGGTACTTTCGGTAGAGATGGGGTTTCACCATGTTGCTCAGGCTGGTCTCTAACTCCTGAGCTCAAGTGATCTTCCCGCCTTGGCCTCTCAAAGTGCGGGGATTACAGATGTGAGCCATTGTGCCCAACCAGAAAAGACTCTTTAAGTCTGATAAGAAACATTTACAATCTATTCTCTCTGAAGCCTGCTACCTAGAGGTTTTATCTGCATGATAAAATCTGAGTGTCTACAACCCTTTATTGTAATTTAGACATTGATTTCAGGTCTTTAGATAATAACCAATTGCCAGTCTTTGAATCCACCTAAGACCTGGAAGTCACCCCACACGCTCCCCAGTCCCTGCTTCCAGCTGTCCCATCTTTCTGGACTGAACCAACGTACCTCTTATGTATTGATTGATGTCTTATGTCTCCCTAAAATGTACAAAACCAAGCTGTAGCCTGACCACCTTGGACACATGTTCTCAGGACCTCCTGAGGCTGTTTCATGCACAGGTCCTTAGCCTTGGCAAGTATCTTGCGACTTGTCTCAGATACTTTTTGGTTTACAAAACGTACACATTCTAAGTGTACCCTAGTCATCTGGAAGCAATTTCTCAACAACCTGTACAATCTGGAGTGTGGCAAAAAAAAAAAAAAAAAAAAAAAGCCATCAAAACAGTCAGAATTGATGTCACAAGTCTATGCACAAAATCCATGAAGGGGGGCTTTCTCCAAGAACCTATTTAATGCTCATGGATTTAGACATAATTCATATTAACTCAGTCATCTGGTTTTCCCATCTGGAGTAACTTAATATAGTGGATTGTGAGTACCAGATAGACACAAGAACTCAAAAAACTACAATAGAATGAAACCATTTGGTGAAGGGGCAAATAACATTTTCCTCCTTCACAGGGCTGGGGGCTATGCTCAGAGTGATCATTTATTTTTATAATTATGATCATGAATCCATTATAATGTTCTGCTGAATGGACCAAAGGAAGTATGGGAATTTTGGTATCATATACAGTTAAAAATGTTAAGCCTCGTTTAAAGCTTAAGGGGAAAGCGATCAGTTAGTGGAAACTACTCTCACAAACTGCTTTTAGTTCTCTCCCAATGATTATAGAGTGGCACCTTGCACAGTACCTTGCTCTAATGTTTTCTATCCGGATTTTGCTGAATCTTCAGCATCCTAAGGCTACCCTCTGGGGACAGGCAAGTACCCGGAAGTCCAGTTCCCTTCCTCAGACAGTGCACGGACACACCCTGCCTATTCCACTTTTAGGAATTTGAGACACAACTTACCTGGAAAGAGTTATCAACATATCTATTTCCACCGTACCACAGCAATTTAAGTTGGGGAAACACAACCAGGAAACAAAAGTGTGGTGGGAGGGACCCACCAGGGCTCAAAGGTCAGGCTTTGAAGGAGCCCAGGATAAAGATCAGTTTATTAAGCACCTACTGTGTGTTAGGGCCACGGCTAAGCACGTCAGTGGATTGACTCATTTAATCATCACATTAAGCCTCCAGAGCAGGGTTTCTCACCCTTGATACTGCTGACAATAATGTCCCCCCATAAGGGCCAGATCATTCTGTGTTGTGCGGTGCTGTCCTGAGCACTCTAAAATGTTTGGTAGCACCTATCATCCCATGCTAAATATCAGTAGCAATTCCTCCATCTCCCCTGTTTCTCTTTTTATTTTATTTTATTTTATTTTATTTTATTTTATTTTATTTTATTTTATTTTATTTTTGAGACAGAGTCTTGCTCTGTTGCCCAGGCTGGAGTGCAGTGGTGCGATCTTGGCTCACTGCAACCTCTGCCTCCTGGATTCAAGCGATTCTCCTGCCTCAGCCTCCTGAGTAGCTGGGACTACAGGTACGCACCACCATGCCTGGCTAATTTTTGTATTTTTCAGTAGAGACGGGGTTTCACCATGTTGGCCAGGCTGGTCTTGAATACCTGACCTCAGGTGATTTGCCTGCCTCAGCCTCCTGATGTGCTGGGGTTACAGGCATGAGCCACCATGCCTGGCCTCCTCTATCTCCCTTGTGACTGCCAAAAGTATCTCTAGACATTGCCAGATGTACCCTGGGGATACAACTGCCACCCTTCCCGCCCCCCACCTCCCACATTTGAGAAGTGCTTCAAGGCAGTTGCTTTCACTGGCTCATTTTACAGCTGAGGAGAGTGAGGTCTAGAGGGTGAAGGGAGATCACTCACTGTTCCAGTCAAAATCTAAGTAGCCTGAATGAGTCAGGGACAAGTTGAGGCTTTCACCTGTTGATATTTGCTGTAAAAACGAATTTGTTCTTTACCACAGGAGCTAAATTCTTTGGTCGCTAATTTAGTTTGCCAAGGCAGACGGTTCTGGAAGGGAAGCTGGATGACTTAGAATGTGGGTGTAATAAACACTGCAAATTAAAAGGAAAAAAAAAAACCATCTTTACCGATGGAAGCAGACTCCACAGTTTCTCATTTTGCATTTGGTTCACAAGGTAATGAAGGCCTCTCATCTGTGCCCTAGGCTCTCACTGCTCCCATATATGCAACTCTGAGTCTGACAGCACAGTGCAGGGACACCCCCAGATTATGGCTGGCACCCCAAACCCTCATCACTGTGCCCTGCGATCTACCTCTTTGATGCTAGGTTAAGATGTTCCCCTATTTCTGAAAGGAAAAAATGCACAAAGCCAGCAGGACCCACCCTGGGCTGTTTCATAGTCCTGCCTACTTCCTCATTGTCAAGGGGTACCCACAATTCATCATCAGGTTGTTCATGAGTTATCTTAACTGTTGGAGAAGACATAACGCAGTCTACACGGGCCTGTTTCTTCCCCCCTTTCCTTCTTCCTACAGGGCAGCTCTGACACACTGCAACACAGGTGGTCCTCATTCTCTTTTCAACTTTTGCAAAACCTCTTCTCACTAGAGCACTGCCTTTTTGTTTTTCTTCTTTCAGAAACCTAGAAGCTTTTTCAGGTTTTCTTTTTTTTTTCTTTTTTTTTTTTTTTTTTTTTTTGAGACGGAGTCTGGCTCTGTCGCCCAGGCTGGAGTGCAGTGGCGCAATCTCGGCTCACTGCAAGCTCCGCCTCCTGGGTTTCATCATTCTCCTGCCTCAGCCTCCCGAGTAGCTGGGACTACAGGCGCCCACCACCTCGCCCGGCTAGTTTTTTGTACTTTTTTAGTAGAGACGGGGTTTCACCGTGTTAGCCAGGATGGTCTCGATCTCCTGACCTCGTTATCCGCCCGTTTCGGCCTCCCAACGTGCTGGGATTACAGGCTTGAGCCACCATGCCCGGCCTTTTTTTTTAAACAAGGTACATCATATCCCTTCCCCGGGCCTCAGTTTCCCCCTTTATACAATGGGCAGGTGGGTATACATAGATTTTGAGTTCTTTTTTAGCTATGACATTTCATGAGTTCTAAGAAGTTTCATCCATGACTGAAGGGTGATGTTTTTCAAGCTTTTCTGGCTCACTTCATGATTCACAGCAGCTGCTGGGACAGAATTTTTTTTTCATGTTTTTCCTTCCAACAGTCATAATGACGATTCAGTTAACTTTATCATAATAATAAAAAAATCAGTAATGGCAAATCCTGAGGTCTGTGTACTAGGAACTGAGAAAAGCACTTTATATATGTTACTGCTTTTCTTTTTTAAACTTAAATCCATATCACAGCCCTATTTTTATTGCCATTTTGCAGATGGGGAATTTGAGGCTCGGAGAAGTTAAGAGGTTGACTGTCCAAAACCACCCAGCCAGCATGAGGCACAGTAGAAATCGAAACTCAAAGTTCAGCATAATTTCTTCCTTTATCTCAAAAAGAAGAGGCCGAACACAGTGGCTCATGCCCGTAATCCCAGCACTTTGAGAGGTCAACATGGGAGGATCGCTTGAGCCCAGGAATTCAAGACCAGCCTGGGCAACACAGTGAGACTCTTTCTCTATAAAAAAATTTAAAACGTAGCTAGCTGGGCATGTTGGTGCACGCCTGTGGTCCCAGCTACTTGGGAGGCTGAGGCGGGAGGACTGCTTGAGCCCGGGAGGTGGAGGTTGCAATGAGGCATGATCACACCACTGCACTCCAGCCTGGTTGAAAGAGTAAGACCCTGCCTCAAATAATAATAATAATAATAATAATAATAATAGTCTCACCCATTTCCTACTTCCCTTGACCCTCCCATGTGACAAGGGCCAGATTGGGTAATAGAGATCCATGGTATGTGCGTGTGTGTTTGAAGAGGGGTTAAAACCTCAACCAGCATATAAGGGAAAAGGCCAACAGTCAGAATGGCCCTGGAAAGTCCCATAAAAATCCTCATAAAGACCCCACGTTGGGGCCCTTCTCGCCATCTCTCTAGGGTCCAGCACGGTCAGGATTGGCTCCGACTTTTGAATGAGCCTGTTGGGTCAAGCAGCAGATAAGGAAGGAAGATGTCCTATGTTAAAGATACTTAGTATGAAAAATACAATGATAGTACCCAACAGATAGTTCTGTAGTGCTTATCACAGACCAGCCCTGTCCTGTGGATTTCAATACACAAATTTAATCCGCACCACAAATCTATGAGGTTTGTACTATTATTACCACTATTTTATTATTGCCTTGAGCCTAGAGGGCACACACTGACAGCGTGGTGCATCGTCCTGAGGACGGACCTAGACCAGTCCTGAGCAGACCCTGGAAATAGGCTTGGGCTGTTTGGGTGGGAAATTCTGGGATCCCAGTATTTGCAAATGATCTAGAAAGGAAGATGTGGGCTCCTTGATGCCTGGACTCCTCACTCCGTGAATTTCTTTTCTCCTCCCATTTACAGCATGAGGCCCAAGGTAGAAGCCCTCTTTGACCTGGTCCGCAGGCAATATCGGCTTAGAACAAATTATTTAATTTTTATCTTAAGAGAGTGCAGTGGCGTGGCATGATTATAGCTCACTGCAGCCTCAACCTCCTGGGCTCAAATGATCCTCCTGGCTCAGGTTCCTGAGTAGCTGGAACTACAGGGGCACCTCACCACGCCCTGCTAATAAAATTTTTTTTTTTTAGACATGGGGTCTCGCTATGTTGTCCAGGCTGATCATGGGCTCCTGGCTTCAAGCAATCTTACTCTCCTCAGCCTTCCAAAGTGTTGGATTACAGGTGTGAGCCACTGTGCCCGACCTGAATTTTTTAACGCCGTTGTGTTCAACAGGGGCCAATTTTGCTGCACAATCTGGAGGCGTTTTTTTTTTGTCATGTCTTGGAGGGAGGGGTGCTGCTGGCCTCTAGCGGGTAGATCTCAGGGGTGCTGCTCACCGTTCTACAAAGCACAGGACAGGCCCTACAGTGAATAGCAATCCGGCCCCAAATATCAATAGAAGTGTGGAGGTAGAAAACCTCTGCCTTAAGGGAAAAGCAGCAATGATGAGAGTTCCCTTCATTAAAACCGAAGCCTCCCCTCTCCCAACCAAAGGAAAGCCGTGGAGACTCAAAAGACTATGGCAGATCCACGGGGTTAAGGAGCTGGAAGGCTCAGGAGCGGATGGGAGGAAAGTCACCTTCACTGAGCTAGACAGAGCTTGGGAGCTCAGCATAGAAAAAAATTTAGAGCAAATTTAAGGGGAGAGAAACGGGGGAGTGGAGGAGAAACCTCTGAGAAATGTTGCTTTGGCTTATGAATTAGATCTCTTTCTCCTTCCTCAAGAGCTGAAAGTCAAAGGTTGAAATTTCTTTTAAAATTCCTTTGGGGCTGTGGGACCCCTTTATGGCTCAATGTGGAGACCGAGCCACGTGGAGCCTGCGCTGAAGATGACATATGGGTTGAAGAATCACTTTCAGATTAACGTGTGAATCGCACCGACTAGAAGGAAGCACTTAAAGGTGTCACTATAAAGCAATGTGCTTGTTTTGACATGAACAACCAAAATATATACATCTGACTAGGGGGCCCTCTCTACATTTGTTTCAGAGATGCTGGCATTGCTTGGGGGGAAATGTACACTGCAAACTGTCTACAGAACTAGTTACAATATTTCATCTGTGTCATGAAATGTACACTGCAAACTATCTGCAAGCTAGTTACAATGTTTCATCTATGTCATGAGCTTTGGGGATGAGGTAAGGCTTGCAGAGAAGGTCTGGAATCAAATTCACCATGAGCACCCGAGCAAGTGTGGTGATGTCATTAGAATGTTATGTTGTTATCTTCCAATTTCATTTTTGTCTTTCGGGGATGATAAATCAGACCTTCCCCCCTCAGGGCCCAGCTTTACCCCCCAAGAGATTCTGTCGATTGGTTTGGGGGGCCTGAGTGGCAGCGATTTTCAAATGCTCCCCAAGTGGATCTCATGTGCAGTCAGGTTAGATGCAGAATGAAAATATGAGTTGACCGGTGGCTTAGCTGGGTTGAAGAAAGGAGCCTGATCCTACTATTTCCTCTTCTTGATTTAAAACTCTCTGATCATAACTGTGCAGGTTTTGTCCCTGCAAGGTGAAGCCTGTCCAGCAGGCTCACTGAGGGAGTTGCAGAGGATGGTGCCTACGGTGGGCAGGCATTTCCCAGAAAGAAGAGGGGAGCAAGAAGACTTGAGCAACTTAGTCCCATCCCACCGAGACTGGGACCTCTAGATGCACACTCATTATGTTCTCAATTATGTAAGTCACTTCTTCCCTGGGAAGAACAAATAAAGAACTGAAAGAGGGCTGGGCGTGGGGGTTCACCCTTGTAATCCCACCACTTTGGGAGGCCAAGGCAGGTGGATCACCTGAGGTCAGGAGTTCAAGACCAGCCTGGCCAACATGATGAAACCCCATCTCTACTAAAAATACAAAAATTAGCCAGGCATGGTGATGGGTGCCTGTCATCCTAGTTACTTGGGAGGCTGAGACAGGAGGATCTCTTGAGCCCAGGAGGCGGAGGTTGCAGTGAGCCAAGATCGCGCCACTGTACTCCAGCCTGGGCAACAAGAGTGAAACTCTGTCTCAAGAAGAAAAAAAAAAAAAAAAGGGAATCCAGAGGTGTTACTCTAGGGCTGGGGTAGACACACTTTTTCTCTTCCTTTTCTTTTCTTAAGAAGCAGGGTCCAGACTGGATTAAGAAAATGTGGCACATATACACCATGGAATACTATGCAGCCATAAAAAAGGATGAGTTCGTGTCCTTTGTAGGGACATGGATGCAGCTGGAAACCATCATTCTCAGCAAACTATCACAAGAACAGAAAACCAAACACCGCATGTTCTCACTCATATGTGGGAATTGAACAATGAGATCACTTGGACACAGGAAGCGGAACATCACACACGGGGTCCTATTGTGGGGTGGGGGGAGGGGGGAGGGATAGGATTACAAGATATACCTAATGTAAATGACGAGTTAATGGGTGCAGCACACCAACATGGCACATGTATACATATGTAACAAACCTGCACATTGTGCACATGTACCCTAGAACATAAAGTATAATATAAATAAATAAATAAACAAATAAATAAATAGAATCAGGGTCTTGCTCCATTGCCCAGGCTGGAGTGCAGTGACATGATCATAGCTCACTGCAAATCTCCAACTCCCAGGCGCAATCTAGAGGTCCCAGTCTCTGTGGGATGGGACTAAGTTGTTAAAGTTCTTGCTCTCCTCTTCTTTCTGGGACCTGCCTGCCTCAGCCTCCCAAGGAGTTGGGACTACAGGCACATACAACCACACCTGGCTAATTAAAAACTATTTAAAAAAAAATTTTTTTTTTTTGGTAGATTCAGGATCTCACTTTGTTTCCAGGCTTATCTTGAACTCCTGAGCTCATGCTATCTTCCCACCTCGGCCTCCTAAAGTCTTGGGATTACAAGCATTAGCCACCACACCAGGCCAACATACCTTTTCTATAAAGGATCAGACAGTAAATATTGTAGGTTTTGAGGGCCACCTATGGCCTCTATTGGAAGCATTCAACTTTGCTACACTAGCAGAAAGCAGCCACAAACAGTATGTTGATTAATGCACATGGCTGCATTCCAATAAAACTTTATTTACAAAATCAGGGAGTGGGCTGTAGTTTGCTGACCTCTGGTCTGTCTAAAGCAGTGGTTCCCGAAGTGTGGTCTCCACACCAGCAGTAGCAGCATCACCTGGAAACCTGTTAGAAATGCGAATTCTCAAGCCCACTCTGCTATACCAAATCAGAAACTCTTGGGCAGAGTCTCAGCAGTCTGTTCTAACAAATCTCTGAATGACTGTGATGCACGCTGGAGTTTAAAGCAGGACTACACATAACCATCTAGGGAGCTCTTTAGACTATAGTGGTGGGGGAGGGGATCTTCCTGGACAGTTGACACAGTCTCTGGAGGTGGCACCCAAACATCCATCCCAGCTTTTTAAAATTTTCCAAGTGACCCTAATGTGTAGCCAGGTTTGAGATTCACTGGATTAGGGTAAGTGCCTCATGGAAATATTAAGTTTGCAAGAATCCTCTTCAAAACACCCAAAGAATCAACCTCATTTCTTTAGCATGATGCTTCATTTCTAATTTTTTAAAGGTGCTGCTGAGCTTAATATAGATGAACCATTCCGCTTTCCATGACCTCAAGTTATTTTAAAAAATAATAATAATACATGTCTCAGCCAGACACGGTGGGTTTTTTGTTTTGTTTTGTTTTGAGACAGTCTTGCTCCGTCACCCAGGCTGGAGTGCAGTGGCACGATCTCAGCTCGCTGCAACTTCCACCTCCTGGGTTCAAGCGAGCACATCCAGCTAATTTTTGTATTTTTAGTAGAGACGGGGTTTTGCCATGTTAGCCAGGCTGCTCTCAAACTCCTGACCTCAAATGAGCCACCTGCCTTGGCCTCCCAAAGTGCTGGGATTACAGGTGTGAGCCACTGCACTCAGCTCAAACGTGTTTTGAATAGCAGTAACATCCCTTAAAGAGCAGTAGGCCACATGTAGAGGCCTTGTGGCCCTGTGTATGCGCAATCCCATTCCTCCCTCACAGCAGCCTAGGAACAAGCTTGTGAGATGCTCCCATTTTCCAGATAAATTGACAGAGGCTCAGGGTGTAAGTACAATGAGCAGAATTGTCCAAAAGAGGCTCTGGGAGCTTAGGTGAAACATCTGGACCACGAACCGTCTGGGACCAGCTTTCCTCCCACCCTGGGGGCTTCCTCCCCTGGGAAGAGGAAGCTGTCATTTCCCATGGGCCCTAAGGTCTCTGGTCACCGGCGCTAACCCACCTGCCCCCACTGACAAGGCTGCCTGCTCACACTTGCGCTATAAAATGGCGGGATGGTGGGCACAAAGTCCTGGCCCCAGAACTCAAACGCGCACCACAGACCGGCAGCAGCTCTCAAAGGATGGTGGTTACGGAGAGGGAATTCAAGCTTCTTCCTTTCTTGCCAGTGCCTGTCCTATAGGCCTTTTCCTTACTCCCCAGCAGAGTCTATTCCTTAACCTACACTGTGGGCCAATGTGGCATGTGTCTGGAATCCTCGCGCAAGACAAGGTGTCAAGTCCCAGTGACAGGAGGAGGCCCACCTGGGACCCAGCCTGTGGTCCAGTAGTAGAACAGGATTTGAATTCGGGTCCTGATGACCTTTTCTGAGTAAGTTCCAATTCCTAACCTCAGCTCTTGGCAAATGTGGCATCCCAAATTATGCTCTGAAAGAAATGCCACTTGCTTTGATGGGCAGATTCTAGCATGTTTTAAAAATCACCCTGTTACTAGAATGGATAGGTAAGTTGTGGTATAGCAACACTCTGAAATACTATTATCCCCAAAATGTGAATAGAAAAATGACAACTACACACAATGACACAAATTTCACAAAGATAATGCTGAATGAAAGGAGGGGTGTGATCCCATTTACATAAAGGTCAAAAAGAGGCAAAATGAATGTATGGCAGGAAAGGTCAGGATGGTGGCTGCCCTGGGGGAGGGGGAAGTAACTGGCATGGGCTGTGAGGGAATTTCTGAGAATGTTTCTGGTTCTTAATCTGAGTAGCTGTCACACGGAGTGTTCATTTTGTATAAATTCATGAATTGGGAGCACCTTTCTGTATGTGTGTTGGACTTCAACAAAAAGTCACCTTAAAAAAAACTAATGGGGCCAGGCACGCTGGCTCACGCCTGTAATTCCAGCACTGTGGGAGGCTGAGGCAAGAGGATCACTTGAGCCCAGGAATTCAGGACCAGCCCTGGGAAAATAGCAAGACCTTCACAAAAAAGAATTAAAAATTAGCTGGATGTAGTGGCATGCCCGTGGAGTCCCAGCTATTTGGGAAGGATCGCTTGAGTCTGGGAGGTTGAGGCTGTAGTGAGCCACACACACACACACACACACATACCATGTTTCAGACATCTTTTTGAAATTACCTTGAGAGCCTGCCCCACATTGAAATGGGATTAACATCAGTAACTGACTTTGAAATGCATGATAAAAATATGAGTTGAGAGAGAGAGTTGGATAGATGTGTGATGAAGCAAACAGCGAAATGTTCACTGCACTCCAACCTGGGCAATGGAGCAAACCCTGCTTCTTAAGGAAAGAAAAGAAAAAAAAGAAAAGAAAAGAAGAGAAAAAGTGTGTCTACCTTGGCCCTAGACTAACACTTCTGGACTCTCTTTCAATTCTTTTTTTCTTCTTCTTCTTGAGATGGAGTTTCCCTCTTGTTGCCCGGGCTGGAGAACAATGGCGCGACCTCGGCTCACTGCAACCTCCACCTCCCGGGTTCAAGAGATTCTTCTGTCTCCAGCCTGGGCAATAGAGTGAGACCCTGTCTCCAAACACACACACACACACACACACACACACACACAGATGCACGTGCACGCACGCGCACACACACACACAGACACACACACACACACACACAGATGCACGCGCACGCACACACACACACAGACACACATACACACACACACACACACAACCATGTTTGAGACATCTTTTTGAAATTACCTCGAGAGCCTGCCCCACATTGAAATGGGAGTAACATCAGCAACTGACTTTGAAATGCTTGATAAAAATATGAGTTGAGAGAGAGAGTTGGATAGATGTGTGATGAAGCAAACAGCAAAATGTTCATTACAGAATCTGATGGGTAGGAATATCGGTGTTCATGGGACAATTCTTTCAATATGTTAAAAAAATTTTTTTCTTTCTTTTTTTTTTTTTTTTTTTGAGACAGAGTCTCGCTCTGTTACCCAGGCTGGAGTGCAATGGCGCGATCTCGGCTCCTTGCAAGCTCTGCCTCCCAGGTTCACGCCATTCTCCTGCCTCAGCCTCCCGAGTAACTGGGAGAACAGGCGCCCAATCCCGCGCCCGGCTAATTTTTCATATTTTTAGTAGAGACAGCGTTTCACCGTGGTCTCGATCTCCTGACCTCGTGATCCGTCTGCCTCGGCCTCCCAAAGTGCTGGGACTACAGGCGTGAGCCACCGCGCCCAGTCCTAAAAAAATTTTTTAATAAAATGTTAAACCAAAGCCTTTAAAATAAAAGCAACCAGACACACAAACAACTCAGTCGTCCTACTTTTATTGCCTCTACTTGCTTCTTTATGCCATGGAAATGTTCATTTCCAGGTGAGGGTACCCAAAGATTGATACCATGAGCTGGGTGACTACTAAGTTCGCAGGCTGGTATGAGGCTGTTGGATCCTAGAGCAAGAAGAGGACTTGGTGAATCTGCTGGGGACAAGGGAGTGAGCAAGACAAGACGACCTGGATGAAAGTATGGAGCCCCCAGTGACTCCAGGTTATCCCAATGACTCCAATAACAGACCACGCATGGCCAGAAATACCAACCAGGGCCTGAACCAAAGAGTCTGGAACCTTCATATTTTGTCCACCCAAAACACCAAACAAAGGTTCAATGGTCCTTTGTACCAATGGGCACACTGGACCCTGCTCAGAGCCCTCTCCTGCCTTTAATGCCTTCCACCTTCTATGTGAAAAGCACTTGGAAAGATGTTCCACACCAATAGTCATCAGGAAATGCAAATGAAAACCACAACCACTTGTTTCATTTAAAAAAAATATCCCCATGGTCTTATTAAAGTCTTACTTACACAGAATAAAATCCATCCATTTCCAAGTATCTAATTTGAAGAATTTTAATCACTGCCTGTGATTGTGTAAGTACCACCAGAGATAACCAAGATATAGCTCTTTCCCCAAAGAAAGTTCCTTCCTCTTGTCCCTTTCCACTCCATCCCCTCCCTGGCTCGAGTTGGCTGGACACAAGTAGTAGTACCTTGTCTGCTGCTTTCTTTCACCATAGTTTATTTGTTTATTTATTTATTTATTTTTGAGATGGAGTCTCGCTCCGTCACCCAGGCTGGAGTGCAGTGGCGGGGTCTCAGCTCACTGCAAGCTCCGCCTCGCAGGTTCACTCCATTCTCTTGCCTCAGCCTCCCGAATAGCTGGGACTACAGGCGCCCGCCACCATGCCCAGCTAATTTTTTGTATTTTTAATAGAGACGGGATTTCGCCATGTTAGCCAGGCTGGTCTCAAACTCCTGACCTCAAGTAATCCATCCACCTCAGCCTCCCAAAGTGTGGGAATTACAGGCGTGAGCCACCATGCCCAGCCCAGTAGTATTCTAATGTATGAATGTCTCACAATTTGTTTATCCATTCATCAGTTGATGGACATTTGGATTATTTCCACTTTTTTGGTGATTATAAATAATGCTTCTGGGAACATCTGTATACATGGCTTTTTTGGTAGACATATGTTTTTATTTCTCTTGGGTAAATACCTAGGAGAATAATTCATGGGTTGGATAGTAAATATATATTTACCCTTATAAGCCACGTTCATAACTGTTTTCAAAGTGGCTGTAGCAGCTTGCATTCCACCAAAAATGCATGAGGGTTCCGGTTGCTTCATATTCTCACCAACGCTTCTTGTTTTCCATCTTTTAAACTTAACTGTACTAGTGGGTGTGCAGTGGTAATGTATTGTGGTTTTAATTTGCTGTTGACTGATGAAGAGCAGCATCTTTTCGTGCACTTCTTTGCCATCCATGTATTCTCTTTTTGTGCAGTGTGTCTTTTCAAACCTTTTGCCCATTTTTATTGGGGTGTGGACTGTCTTACTGAGTTACAAGAGCTCTTTATACATTCTGGATATGGGCTTTTTGTTGGATATATGCTTTGTCAAAAATTTCTCTCAGGGTGTGGCTTGGCTTTTTATTTTCTTGACTATGTCTTTTGAAGAACAAAGGTTTTCAATCTTGATGAAGTCCATTTATCACTTTTTCACTCATTGCAAAAATAATGATAATCCACACACTGGATTTTGGAAGGCAGTGACCAATATAGAACTGCTTTGCCTATGCCAACTGTAAAATAAAGACTACAGTCAAATCTGAGATTATTACATAATTAAAAATAAAGATGCTTTTTAAAGGTAAAGAGGGATGATAAAAAATGTCGCCTCATGGTTGTTCAGAACTTAACAGTTTTCAAAGCTTGCTTATGTCATTCTTACAAGAATCTTTTGAGGGGCAAGGGGTCGGGAGCTCCCTGAGCTAAAACATTTGCCCAAGTCATCTGTTTCAACTGGATGCTTCAAGAAGACACAACAAAGTAAAAATTGTGCCACTGGCTGGGCACAGTGGCTCATGCCTGTAATCCCAGCAGCACTTCAGGAGGCCCGGGCAGGAGGTTTGCTTGGGGCAAGGGTGTGCCATAAAAAAAAAAAAAAATTGCAAATCTGACACTATCTATCAAAATTGACCAACATACATGCTTTGACCCAGCCATCCCGCTGCTAGGATTTAGGTCACAGTACATTCGAACACATCAGCAGAGATATATGTGAGGATGCTCACTCTAACAATGTTTCTAAGCACAGAAAAAATGATTAACCTCAATGTTGACCAACAGGAGACCCACCAAATAGATTACTCTTCAACTAATCGATTGTATGGGATATCATGCGGCCGTAATAATGAAAGGGTTTTATACTTCTCCACCTCAATCACTTGATCTCTTTGCTGTTTCTCCTGCCAGCGCCTTTGTGTTGCTGTTCCCTCTGGCTGGAATGCTCTTCCCACAAACATCCACATGGCATATCTCTGATATCCTGAAAGGCTAGGATCAAAGGTCAACTTCCCCCTGGCCACCCTTTAATAACTGTCACCCTCACCCCATCCATCACGACCCCCTTTCTCTGCTCCCATTTTCTCATTTGGATTTAACATCACCTCTCAACTGCAAAATTCAGTTATTTGTTTTGTTTATTGCCTGTCTTCCCACATTAAAGCATTAGCCTGCTGAACCCAGGATTTTTGTCTAATTTGCTCACTGTCATAGCCGCAGTGCCTGGCTCATAAGAGGGACTCATGCATATTTGTTAAATGAATAAATAGATGCTAATTTGGAAAACTGTCTAAGATGTATGAAGTGAGAAGAGCAAGTGGCAGAAAAGCATATATATTTTGGATGCTAACAAAAGAGAGTAGTGATATAGACATACACATACACAGATGTGCACATATACATGCACACACACGTATACATACCACGCACACACATATGTATACATATATACACACATTAGTGCATACATTCCTGGAAAGAGCCTAGATGTTAAAAGTTGTTAGCTCTAAGTAGGGGAAACTAGGGACTTTTACTTTTTGTTTAATTCTTCCCCATTTATGGTTGCACCATAAACGTGTGTAGTTTCTAGATATTTGAATAATATATAAGTGATATTCAATTTTACATATTCATATGCAAATATTAATTGGTATCAATTTATTAATATTCATTATTAATATATTGATGGCTAATAATATTTATAGAAATAGTACATACAATATATACATATAAAATATATGAGTTATAGGACAGATACAGTGGCTCATGCCTGCAATCCATGCACTTTGGGAGGCCAAGGCGGGTGGATCACCTGAGGTCAGGAGTTCAAGACCAGCCTGGCCAACATGGTGAAACCTCGTCTCTACTAAAAATACAAAAATTAGCTGGGCTTGGTGGTGGGTGCCTGTAATCCCAGATACTTGGAAGGCTGAGGCAGGAGAATCTCTTGAACCCGGGAGGTGGAGGTTGCAGTGAGCCGAGATCACACCACTGTACTCCAGCCTGGGTGACAGAGTGAGACTCTGTCTCAAAATAAATAAATAAATAAATAAATAATATATGAATTATATCTAAATAATAGTATGCATATCTATATATACACATATACATGAGGTATGGAAAAATTATAGCTTTTATAATAGCAATACTAAAAAGTCATCAGTACTACTCCTTCCCATGTAACCCCTTCACGTCACCACATTGACGTGACATGTTCTGCTCATCTTCCCAAGAGGCCTCCTCGCACCGTCTCAAGCTGGGCTGAGCTGCAGTCCATCTGCCCAGCCCCTGCCACCTGGGAGACGGGGCTTGTTTGCAGAGCAAGGTATTTCTGTTTGCCTAAGCTTTTATGGGTGGAGACAGGGAAGCCATTTGAAAAATCTGCACAGATCAGCGTGGACTCACTCAGCATGCTCTGGCTCTGAGTTCTTCACACTCAGGCAGTTAAAAAGAAGCCACTGGGAATGATGAGAGGTTAAAATGTCATAAGGAGAGTAAACAAGCCTCAAACAGGTCCAGAACAGGCACTGACTGGCTCTGAGCCCACGCAACCTGCCCTTCTCAGCGCCTGGTGGAGATCACCACCCAACCCCGAAAACCTCAGAGGACGCACAGAATCCCATCATTCTAGCTCAGGGGTTCTTAACTTTGGTACCGTAGGTATTCGGGGCTGGATGATTTTCTGTTGTGAGGGTCTGTGTGTGCACTGTGGGATATCTAGCAGTATCCCTGGCCACTACCGACAAGAGGCCAGGAGCGTCCCTGAGCTGTGATAATAAAAATGCCTCCAGACATTGCCAAATGTCCTCTGAGGGGACAATGTCACCCCAGGTTGAGAACCACTGGTTTAACTGCTTTCATAAGTCAGCAGGTGAGCCGGGCTCTCCAGCCAAAAGGTTTTCCAGGCTCTTGCCAGCCTGGAATTTAGTGGCGTGAGATTCCCCCACTGTTGACCCTGACCGTAAACTCAGAGGCCACAAGTGCTCCGGGAGGTTGTGGAGCAAGCATGTTCAGGGCATGGACTGGCTCTTCTATTTGCCTGCTTGGGTGTCTGAGCAGAGATGGCTGTGTGGTCAGCAAAGCCTGTTCACTGCTCTCCCTCAACATGTAGCTGGACTACATTTCCCAGCCTCTCCTGCAGAGTTCCGGTTAATAGAATATGAGTGGAATTGGAAGTGGAAGTGATGTACATTACTTCTAGGCTTGGCCCATGAAAACTTTCCATGCAGTCCTCAACTCTCTCTCCTCCCCAACCACCAGCTAGAGATGAAACCCCCCAGGGCCAGAGAAGATGGCAGAGCCATGAGATGGAAGGCGCCTGGGCCACTGAATCACCACATGGAAGGTCACTCAGGACAGGATCCTCGAAGGACCTTGTGCAAGAAAGAAATAAGATTCTGGTCCGGGCTGGGTGGCTCATGCCTATATTCCCAGCACTTTGGGAGGCTGAGAGGGGAAAATTGCCTGAGGCCAGGAGTTCAAGACCAGCTTGGGCAAAATAGTGAGATCCCCATCTCTACGAAAAATTTTTAAAAATGGCAGGCACAGTGGCACACACCTGTAGTCCCAGCTACTCAGGAGATGGAGGCGGGAGGATCACTTGAGCCCAGGAGTTCAAGGCTGCAGTGAGCTAAGATCATGCCACTGCGTTCCAGCCTGGGGGACAGAGCAAGACCCTGTCTCAAAAAATAATAATAATAAAGAAAAGAAAAGAAATAAACTTCCGTGGTGTCAAACCACAAGACCTTGGCAGCTTATCTGTTACAGCAGCTAGCCATACCTTAACTGATACAGTGACTTCTAGCTTTGTGGTGAGTCATATGAGATCTCTGAGCTTCAGTTTCCTTCCCTGTAAAATGGGATAACACCAGTACCTACCTCGTTTGGTTGTTGTGAGATCAATTGAGACAGTGCTTATAAAGACTTGAGACAGCACTTGGAGGATTATAAGACTTTAATAAATGTTGGCTATTTTTATTATAAGAGCTACCACTAAATTCCTGCCCCTTGTCCAAGTTAGGAGCTCTTCCCATGATGTCTTTTGTGCCTTCTTTTCCAAACCACACTTAATAACTTGGAAAAGTATGACTTGCCCTAATCCTCAAGTGCCTTAGAAACTTATTGAGTCTTAGAGGCACTTCTTGTAATGAGGCTAGGGCCCTTATTTTATCACGAGGTTGTCCAGGCATATCTTTCTTTCTTTTTTTTTTTTTTTTTTTGAGATGGAGTTTTTTCGCTCTTGTTGCCCAGGCTGGAGTGCAATGGTGCGATCTCGGCTCACCGCAACCTCCGCCTCTCAGGTTCAAGTGATTCTCCTGCCTCAGATTCCTAAGAAGATGGGATTACAGGCATGCGCACCATACCCGGCTAATTTTGTATTTTTAGTAGAGACGGGATTTCTCCATGTTGGTCAGGCTGGTCAGTTGGTCGGCTGGTCTCGAACTCCCGACCTCAGGTGATCCGCCTGCCTTGGACTCCCAGAGTGCTGAGATTACAGGTGTCAGCCACCATGCCCAGCCAGACCAGGCATATCTTAAGTGTCCTAGCTTCTCCTTACCAGAGAGGCCACCAAGAGGGCAAGGGTGACCTTGCACAAGGATGGAAGAGGAACCCACCTAGAAATCATCCAAAGGCTGCCTCCCCTTTGCTTCTCCAGCCCCAACACAATTAAGCAGAATAAGATCCCAAAGCAGACATCTAAGGAGAACTTTGGCGGCCACATTGGCAGATACTCTCCCTGGTTCTTGGACCAGTTCTGTCACTCAAGATCCTCAAGTAGTGAACAACAGGTCCCAAAGAGCCTCCTGTGGCCAGTGAGGGCATCTGCTCATGAAGACAGAAGGGAAGATCTTTTGCCCACTGCCCGCCCTACTGACTCTTCACCCACCTGTTTGCTTTGTTTTGCTTGGTGAATAATGCCCTTGCCTACAGCTGTTTCTAAAAATAATTTCCATGATAAGCCAACTATATTCCGTCCTGCTTTAATGCAGGGCACAGGGGGAGGCAGAAACCCAGGGAAGCAGTTTTCATGTCGACTCACAAATAGGAAGAGAGAGAAAATTACACCCACTGAGCATCTGCTGTGTGCTAAGTCCTTGCATGCATGTCATCTCACCCAGTCCTTCATGGTGCCAGGAGCCACATGGCTTCTTCAGTTCTGTTTCCTTCATGCCTATCAGCCTTAGGCACACTGTGGATGCTCAATAAACACTTATATCTAAGGCTGGGTGTGGTGGCTCACATCTGTAATCCTAGCACTTTGGGAGGCCGAGACAGGGAGATTGCTTGAGCCCAGGAGTTCAAGACCAGCCTGGGCAACATGGCAAAACCCTGTCTCTACAAAAAAAAGTACAAAAATTAGCCGGGCATAGTGGTACACACCTATAGTCCCAGAGACTCAGGAGGCTGAGGTGAGAGGATCACTTGAGCCTAGGGAGGTCAATGCTGCAGTGAGCTGAGATTGTGCCACTGCACTCCAGCCTGGGCAACAGAGTGAGACCCCATCTCAAAAAAAATAAATTAAAAGATTTTTTAAAAAATGTATCATCTAAGTTCCTTGCTATAGTCTCTGCTAATTGCTCAGATCTCATTGCCTAATTCACTCCATGTGTTAAATATGTTTTGGACACTCTGGCTTTCTTTCTCTTCTTTGAACAAAATAAGCTCATTCCTGCCCCAGGACCTTTGCACAATTCCCTCTGCCTAGACTGCTCCTTTCCTCCATCCCTGCACTGCTGGACCTTCTCAGCTTATATACCAAATTTTAGAGTAATTTTCCAGGCCTTCTGTGTTGGCTCACTCCACTATTATTTAGCTGTTTGCTTATTAATCATTTATCTTACCCCAATTAGAACGTCAAGATCATGAAAGGATGGATTTTTTCTGTCTTTCTGTGTTTCTTCAGCAACTAATGTAGCCCTCAACAAAGCAGGGGCTAGATAAACACTTAAAACATATAACCCAGTAACTGAGAGCTCAGATTCTAGTCCAGATGACCAGGGTTTGAATCCTGGCTCCAGGATCCTAAGTAAGCTACTTCCCACCCTATTGTTGCCTCACTTTCTTCATCCATAAAATGGCAATAATGACTCCTATTGATGGCAGTGAAGGGCCATCCGGAGCAGCCACTGCCATTGCTCTGGCTGTGGTGGGGGTGGGGGAGGTGCGGGGAACTGGCAGTGGTGGCAGCAGAGAGGCTGCAGGAGTGGCAGCAGTGGTGGTGGGACCCCTGTGCCCCGTGTCCCTGTGCCCCACATGCCCAAGGCAGCCAATTGTGCTGTCCCCACCCTTGCATGACCAGGTGGGACCCACTCCCAGGACCAGAGCCTCTGTGACTCCAGACCCTGGCATGCATCACCTCTCTCTGCCCCTGCCATAGCTATGGGGAGTGTGCGGGAAGGAGGCAGGTGGTCCTCAGTGCCTGCCCCCAGGAGCCTCCACTGGAGCCTGCTGCCCTAGGGGCTGCTGCAATGGGACTGGGGTGAGCCACCCACCAGCGGGAGAGCAGTGAGGTCAGGCATGGAGGAATGGGCAGAGAGTGACCCAGCGAGGACCTGGGATCCCGCCCCAGGCTACCAGGAGGTGTGGCCAGGGCTGCATGCTTCACAGAGCGGGTGGGATCTGTCACAAGCCGGAGCCCTGCCTCCTCCAAAATGGCACAGAGGGAGCTCCCTGGGTGCAGCCACAGCCACTCAGCCACAGCTGCAGATTCAGGCATCCATGCACTCTTGGGGACCCGGGGAGATACCCTTCCCTCCCCACCCCAACCTCCCACCCTGCCTTTGCTGCCTGGCTCCTTCCTGCTTTCGGCACCCACTCCTATCTCGGAGCAAAGTTGGAACCAAGCCTAGGTGCTGTGGCAGCCTGGCCAGGGGTGCACAAGCTTGGGGCAGTGCTGATATGGCAAGCCCCTGATGCCTCGGCCCCCTCCAGACTTTGGGTGCCAGCAAGCATGAGAGGGAGGCCGAGGAGGGGCTGAGGAGAGCCCACCACTGGCCTGCAGGTGCCCCTTGGCATGAACAGTCTGAGTGCCTTGAGCAGCCTGGCATGAGCAGCAGGAGACAGGCTTCTGGGCAGAAGGGGGCTGGTCCCTGGTGAAGCCCCACCTTCAAACCAGGGAGAGTCTGAAGCCTGGGGGCCAGGCCGCCAGTCCCGTGGACCAGAGCAGGAACTTCTGGTGGTTTTCCCTTGGCCTGTCCCTGGCTGCCCATGGACCAATGAGCATATACTTCCTCCCCTCTGAGGCCCATAAAAACCCTGGACTCAGCTAGACTCAGGGTAGAGAACAAAGAGACAATGGGTAGACTACAGGCTGACCAGCTGCAGAGAGGAACTGCCCTCTCTGCTGACAGCTGGACACTTGGATGACCTCCCTAGCAGAGAGGAGCTACCCTCTGTGCTGAGAGCTGAACACTCATTGGGACACCCTGGCTATGGAGAGGAGCTACCTGTTACGGGTCCCCTCTGAGCTGTTGTATTGCTCAATAAAGCTCCTCTTCGTCTTGCCCAGCCTCCACTTGTCTGCGTACCTCATTCTTCCTGGATGCAGGACAAGAACTCAGGGCCTGCCAAATGGCAGGGCTAAAAGAGCTGTAACACAAACAGGGCTGAAACAGACCCCTTGTTTGCCATGTTACAGGCAACAAGAAGGAGAGAAGAAAGAAGGAGAGGAGAGCTGCAGCCCTTCAGAGGGCCCAGGCCCGGGAGCTCCCCAAGCCAGGTTTGTGACTCGCCCTTTGGGGCCTTGTGGTTCCTGGTGTCTCCAAGCTTCTGGGCACCACTGTGTTCCCCAGTGCCAGCCATTGAAGCTGCTTGTGGAGAGCCTGGTCCAGCCACAGCCTCACAGTGAGCTGGCACCCATGCTGGCACCTGGAACTGCCCACCCCACTGCAGCAGCTGGTGTGCCTGACTGTGCACAGTGGCTGAACCCAATGCTCGCTTGCTCACATAACCCTCGCTACTCTGCTCCAGTCTCTTCAGAGGCATGGGATCCAGCCTGGTAGCGTGAGCCGAGCGCAGCCTGCCAGGATGAGTGCGCCCAGTGGGTTCGAGCAAAACTCGGACAAAGGCACCACCAGTCAGTGGTTTCTGGCCAGAAAAGCAACACCCTCAATGATCTTAGCGTTTCTATGCAGATTAAATGAGTTAATTCATTTGAAAAACTTGGAGCAGTGCCTGGCACACAGGAAGCACTATTTAAGTGTTTGCCATTATTATCGTCAAATACTGCATGAACAACCCTGAGACAGACTTTATATGCATCTGATAGAAGAAAAATAGAGGCTGAAAAAGATTAAAAGGTTCTGCTCAAAATGATACAGCACTAAACTCTGGGAGTCTGGTTTTCTGATTTCTAAGCCAAAGCTATATCCACTACAGCACGTTTCCTCAAAATGTAGGCAGTGAGGTGACACTAGAAGCTGTACCCTGCAGGCCCTGGCATTTTAAATTTTTATTATACATATATTTCAAATGTTTAATTAATTAATTTTGAGACAGGGTCTTGCTCTGTTGTCCAGGCTGGAGTGCAGTGGTGTGATTGTAGCTCACTGCAGCCTCAAGTGATCCTCCCACTTTGGCCTTTTGAGTAGCTGAGACAACAGCCACACGCCACCATATGTCCAGCTGATTTATTTTCATTTATCTTTTGCAGAGATGGGGTCTTTCTATGTTGCCCAGACTGGTCTTGAACTCCTGGCCCAAAGCAATCCTCCTGCCCTGGCCTTCCAAAGTGCTGGGATTATAGGTATGAGCCATGGCACCTGGCCAGGCCCTGGCAAGTTAAGCATTCTGCTGCTGGCAGCTCTGGGTTGGGAAAGTCAGAATGAGGTGATGGATAGAAGGGATGTCTGAAAGCATTCTCTTGGTTTCTGATTTGATTTCTTGCCTAAGTCTTCATCTCGAACCTACCCAAGTGCTGGCCTTGGCTTCTGAGCATAATATTGCATCTTGCCACCACCGAGGCACAAAGCAAGTCTGAAATCTGGTCTCTTCTGGACCCCCTGTGTAGCCCAGACCCTGCAGGCACATATGTGGTTGGATAAACCCTCAGCTCCCCGATGTTGTCCCCCATGGGGATCTGCCTGGAACAAGGTTCCATCCAAAGGCACCAGAGTCATTAAACAGCCATTCAGTGGAATAAAAACCCTCAGGAGCCCTGGCAGCTGGCCTGGTCTTCAAAGGCTGCCATTGGAATGCATAATGGATGTGTACAATCCAGCCAAGTTCTACCGCCTGGTGGATGTTGGCAGACTCAAGGAGCTCTCAGGAGGAGAAGTTGAGGTCAGAGTGCTACTGGCGGCTCTGCTAGGAGAACCCCAGGGTGACAGGTCAGGTCTGTGCTTCCATCTCCTCACCGCCTGGCTAGAGTTCTGGCCTCTGCCCACATCCAGGTTCAACACCACAATCAATGGAACCCTTGCTTTATGCCAAGCACTGCACTGAGCCCATTTACACATCATTTCCTTTTGTTCCCACAATAGCCTGTGAGGTGGGAACTGAGATCTACAGACAAGAAATCCTGATTTAGAAGAGATAAGTAACTTGGCCAAGATAGGGAATGGTCCTTTACATCAGCACATTCTGCTGATCCTACCTCCAACATTATAGTCCAGTGAATGACTTCTCTGAAACCCTTCTTCCACCTCTCCAGTCCAAGCCGCCATCAACCCAGAGGTCTTTGAGATGATCCTCCTCTCAACAGCTGGAAGGATATTTTTCAAACATCTAAGCCACATCACTTCCCTGGTCAACATCCTCCAAAGATGTCTCGATGCACTTAGAAAAAACCAACTTCTTATCCTACAGGCTGTACTTGATCTGCTCCTTGATATTTCCCCCAACCCTGCTCTGGCCATATTGGGGTGACACAGGAGAACAGAGGAAGGGTCTCCTAGCTATTCAAAGTAATGCAGGGCAGGTGAGCTCCAAAGTAGGGCTTAGTCCACAAGGGTTCCTGGCTTTGCCTGGGAAAGAATTCAAGGGTGAGCCGGTGGTAGGGTAGAAGAAAACAGCTTTATTGAAGCAGCAGTGTGACAGCCCTGTGACTGCTCCTGCAGAGCAGGGGTACCCCATAGGCAGTGTGCTGAGTAGCAGCTCACGGCAGTTTTGTAATCATATTTATACCCACTTTTAATTACATGTAGATTAAAGGGTGGGTTATGCAGACATTTCTAGGAAAAGGGTGGTAACTTTTGGGTTGTTGGGTCATTGCCATGGAAAGGGGTGGTAACTCCCAGGTGTTGCCATTGCAATGGTAAACTGACCTGACACACTGGTGGGCATGTCTTACAGAAAGCTGTTTTAGCTAGCCCTCAATTTGGTCCAGTGTCCAAGTGTCCCCCATCCCTGTTTTAGCTAGCCCTCAATTTGGTCCAGTGTCCAAGTCCCACACCTTCTGACTCAAAAGTGTGGGTCTTAGACCAGCACAAGTGTCACCTGGAACTTATTAGAATACAGATGCTCAGGTGCTTCCCCAGGCTTATGGAATCAGAAACTGCATTTTAACAAGACCCCCAGTTGATTCACAGGAACATCAATGTCGTGGTTAAGAGTGAGTGAAAGGGGCTTTGGAACCAAGCAGCTTTAAGTTGGAAGCTCAGCTCAACCACTCACCAGCTGATGACTTTGCACAGGTTACTAGTTACTACCTAAACAGTGAAAAAGTAATCTTACCCAAAAAGAGGCCTAGCCTTTGTCTTTGGCTCCTAGGGGCTGATCTCTAGGTCCCTGGAATGTTCTGCCTAAGAAGAGTATCTGTTTGCCTGGGGGCTTTGACTCTTGGCTAGCCTAGCAATGTGATTTATGATGGGGGCTCTAGGATCACAAATATTATCAATTCAGACTTCTGGAGAAACTGATCATAAAAGGTATTACCCAGACCTCTGGGAGGGGATAGAGACTGAAGATCAGCCACCTGAGCAGTATGTGATTGAGGCTCAGTAAAAACTCTGGATGCCAAAGGTGTGGCAAGCTTCCCTGGCTGGCTATCCTGTGTGCACTGTCACACACCATGACTGAGTAGAGGTAACACTGTCTGTGACTCACAAGGCAGACAGATGACTACATTCTCAGAGTTTGACCCCTCCTGGACTCTGCCCTATGCATCTCTTCCCTTGGCTGATTTTAATTTGCACCCTTTTGCTGTAATAAAACTGTAGTCATAAGTAGCACTTTCTTGAGTTCTAGTAGTCTTTCTAGCAAATTATTGAACCTGAGGGAGGTCATAGGGGCCCTGAAATTGTAACCAACTGGTCTGAAGGGAGGTGGTCCTAGAGACCTCAGAACTTACAGCTGGTGTCTGAAGTGAGGGCAGTTTTGGGTGAACTGTTCTCTCACTCCGCAGTTGGCTATACTCATTGCACTTCCCGTCCCTAAGCTTCGAATTTCCCCAACTGCAAAATGATCATAAAATAGATCATAACTTATACGTTTGTTGAAAGATTAAATGAGAAAATCAGCCAGTTCATGATAAATAGAAGTATTACTGTCCCCATTGTTCAAACAAGAAAACCAAGGTTCAGCGTGGTAAGGCAACTTGCCCACAATCACACAGAAGCCAGCTCTGGCTGACTTTGAACATGGTGCCACACAGCTTCCTCATGACTTGCTAATGTTTTCTGAGAAGGGAAGAACAAGAGGGGTTTGGTTGAGCCAGGAGCCCAGCAATCTGGTAAGGAACTCAGGGGTTGTCTGGAGTGAGTCGCCTGCCTCCATGACAATGCTCCCCACTGTTTTTTCTTCTTTCCTTCTGGGATTCATGTGACATAAATGTTCCGGAATTCATGTGACATGAACATTAAACTTTTTGATATTTCTCCATAGATCTTCCCACCCTCTTCTTTCCCCGATTTTTTCACTCTCTGTTGCATAATATCTCTGGATCTGTCTTCGAGCCCACTAACACCTTCCTCTGTCACCTCCATTCTGCTATTGAGTCCATTCAGCAAATATTTTGTTTCAGTGATTGTACTTTTTCAGTTCTAAAATTTCCACATAATTCTAATATCTTCTATTTCTCTGTTGATCTGCTGACATTTTCTACCTTATTATTCTTTTCAAGAGGGTTCACCCTTACTTCCTGGAGCGTGGTTATAATAGCTGCTTCAAAGTCTTCATCTGATAATTCCAATATCTGGGCCATCTTGTGGTTGGCATCTGTTGATTACACTTTCTCTAAGAATTTGCCAGATTCTGCTCATTCTCCATAAATCAAGTCATTTTGGGTTGTATCCTGGACACTTTTAATATTACGAGACTCTAGGTCTTGCTTAAATCCTATTGAACATGTTGACTTTTTAAGAAATTGACATGGAAAATTTCAGGCTACATGTTCTATCCTGCCTTCTGTTTGCTGTTATTTTGATGTCAGTTCAGTTTTCAAAGGCTTTGCAATGCTATTCATATCTGCCCCTCAGATGTGTACCCTAGGGACTTAGGTGGTGAGCCATGCTATAGTTTGATTTTCAGTGTCTTTAGTAGACTGTTTAGAATAAAACTAAACATAGCTTGGAGATGAGTCCAGTATTACATACACAGCTTTATGGAATCCATTCTTAAGTTCTTCCCCTCTATAATACTCCCCATACTGTGGCTCCCAGGAGCTCACTTTTGTGGTCCTCTGGCTTTAATGCCTTCACTCTGCAGCTCACTTCCCATGACTGGTCTGGCACTAAGTGCCTACTGCCAGGTCTTGCTCTGACCTATCTCCCCATACTGCCAATCCCAAGGAACTTCAGAGAGCACAAATGCCTGGTTCTGCATCTGGGTTGGCACAGATTGGGTGTCAATTCCTGGCTCCCAGACATCATACCAGCTGGCAGCTTCGAAGTGATGGTGAACAGGTGAGGGAGATGCTGGGGCAATAACCACAGGCTGCTGGGCTGAGCTATTAAATACCTCCAAAGCGCCTGGTTTTCAACTCTTTCACAGACTGCAATGATTAAAACAGCAGATACAATTTTCCAAGTGGCTACTTCTGGATGGGTTCACAGGCTGATTTGCCTTTAATCCCCCTAATAAGAATGATTGCTACATTTTACACAAAAGTAAGCCGGAGCTCAGAGAGGCAGTGTCACTTGCTCGAGGCCACACAGCTGATTTGTCATGGGGCCAAGATTCAAACTCAAGTCTGTGTAATTCCAGGTCCTGCTCTTGTATGGCAGGGTCCGTCAATTATCATCATCATCATCAATCATATTTGGCATTTATTGAGTACTAACTGTGCAAGGTACTTTCTAAAGCTTTTTATATAAAATAGTGAGATTTTCAGCATCAGAGGAAAGGTAAAAATAAATATATAAAATAAAAATTGAGATTGGAAGCTCATAAGCTCATAACAGAGGAGAAACCTGAGATCCATCTCAGGACAGTCTCATACTGTCCCCCAGGCTGGAGTTCAGTGGCGTGATCATAGTTTACTGCAGACTTGGACTCCTGGGTTCAAGCGATTCTCCCAACTCAGCTTCCTGAGTAGCTGGGACTACAGGCAAGTACCATCATGCCTGGGTAATTTTTTAAATTTTTTGTGGAGATAAGGTCTCGCTATGTTGCCCAGGCTGGTCTTGAACTCCTGGCTTCAAGCAATCCTCCTGCCTAGGCCTCCCATATTGCTGGGATTATAGGTATGAGGTGTGAGCCACTGTGACTGACCAAAAGGTGAAATTTGAACCAAACTGTAGCTCACTCCAATCCATACTCTGAATAGCCATGCAACCCTCTCTCTAGGAGGCAGCGTTGAGCCTGGTGCTCACTAAGTCAGGCTAGAAGGGGAAAAGACAGAGGCTGCTGCATGGCTGCAGAGAGAAGGTATGTCATGGGTGGGCTGTGGCCAGGGTAGGGCTGTACGGAAGCATCTGTGCCCTGGAACAAGCCCACTCATCTCTCCATCTCAAGGAAATTTCAGGCTCTCTCAGAATGCTCTGCCCCTCAATTCCTTCCTCTTCTCTTCTCTGCTGAAGACCCTCTGTCTCTCCACTATCCTGCTTCCCAAACTCCAACGCTTTTTATTTTTAACTTAATTTTACTTTTTGAGACAGAGTGTCACTCTGTTGCCCATGTTGGAGTGCAGTGGCATGATCCTAGCTCACTGCAGCCTTGACCTCCTGGACTCAAGTGATCCTCCCACCTCAGCCTCCTAAGTAGCCGGGATGACAGGCATGCACCACCATGCCCAGCTAATTTTTAATTTTTTTTTTGTAGAAATGGGATCTTGCTATGTGCCCA
This sequence comes from Macaca mulatta, assembly GCF_049350105.2. Classification (NCBI taxonomy): domain Eukaryota; kingdom Metazoa; phylum Chordata; class Mammalia; order Primates; family Cercopithecidae; genus Macaca; species Macaca mulatta. The sequence continues at coordinate 19,255,343 of NC_133425.1, read as the reverse complement.
GGCTGGTCTTGAACTCTTGTACTCAAGTGATTCTCCTGCCTCAGCCTCCCAAAGTACTGGGATTATACGTGTGAGTCACCGTGTCTGGCCCCCAACCGCTTTAAACAACACCTTCCAGTGCCCATTTGACCTGGGGTCTTTCCAAACCAGAGGCTGGCACGCTGCCCTCCAGCCCTCCCATCCATTCCCCGCCACGCCTCCCCACCCATTGCATCTCACCAGCAGATTCAATTAGCCGATTTGATGCCACAGCTGCAGAAAGCCAAGCAATTATGGAACACAGACCAGGTGCCTTGGCACTCGCCCTCACAGAGGGGCCTGGGAGGCCTCCAGACAGACAGCAGGGTGGGAGGGAAGCGGAACGGTAGAGGCAGAGATTGGCCAACCCAGCCTGCACAAGAGAGCCACCTGGGAGCTTTGAAGAATACAGATGCCTTCTAAAACCCCAAAAAACCCAGACGCCTGGGCTGATTCCATTTATCTATTCTGGGAACTGGGCATCCGAATTTTTTTTAAGTCCCTGAGTAATACTAATGTACAGACAGGGTTAGGGGGTCAAATGATGTGCAGGGATAGGGACCAGTGCTAGAGAGTTTATTTACTTACTTACTTACTTATTTATTTATTTATTTATTTATTTATTTATTTATTTTCAGACAGGGACTGGCTCTGTCACCTAGACTGGAATGCAGTGCCACAATCTTGGCTCACTGCAACCTCCACTTCCCAGGCTCAAGCAATCCTCCCACCTAAGCCTCCCGAGTAGCTGGGACTACAGGCATGCACCACCATGCCCAGCTAATTTTTGTATTTTTAGTAGAGATGGGGTTTTACTATGCTGCCCAGGCTGGTCTCAAACTCCTGGACTCAAATGATACGCCCCCTTCAGCCTCTCAAATTGCTGGGATTAGAGGTGTGAGCCACTGCACCGGGCCAAGGGTTTAATTCTCATTAATGCACTGGCACAATCAGTCATTCACCCTGATGCCCTTCTGTTTTCCAAAATGTGGTCTGCAGCCCCACAGCATCAGCATCACCTGGGAACTGTTAGAAATACAGAATTCTAGGCCCACCTCGGCCTCCTGAGTTACCGAGTCGGAATTTGCATTTTAACAAATCCGTGGGCGATGCAGATGCATGTGATAATAGGGACGCCACATTCTCTAGTCTTAGCTAGAGACACCAAGGGTTGGCAAAAGTTGAGGCATGTCTGTCGTCGCCTTGTTTCTTTTCTGTGTGTTCCATAGCTGTCCTGCACTGGTTATTATTGGAGAGGCCTCTCTAAGCCTATGCCCTAGTCAATTCCTGCAGCAGGCAGCAGGGTGTGGGGGTCTTTCATGCCAACCCCTGGCGGTTTTAGCTCCCAGGTTGAAATGTGACGTCAGCCTCAATTTCTCTTTTGGGGCTGGAGCCCGGCCGACCTCTCTGCATCCCCTGCAATCCTGTCTGCTGATTAATACCTCCTCGTCCTTCAGCTCCCAGCTCATGTGTCGGCTCCTCTCACTTCACAGACTGGGTCAGACACTCTGAAATGTGCCCTGCATCTCTCCTTCAGAGCCCTTAGACCAATTTACAATTCAATCATTATTGGTGTGGCATTCAATTAATGTCCGTCTGCCTCTACTAGAATTAAGCTCCATGAGAACACAGGCCGTGAATGTCTGGTTCTCTGTCGAATACATAACATCTAGCACGGTGCCAGGTACATAGTAGGTGCTCCAAAAATTTAATCAGTAAGGACAGACACATGGTCAACTCCTACCCCAGGAAGCTGGTCCCACGCCCTCCCACCTCAGCCATAACAGGTGGCCAGAAAGCAGCAGTTCCTCCACCTGCCTTCCCCCAGGCTTTGGGGACGCTTCCTAAGCCAAGGGCCTCTTGACCGAGTTTGCCAAGGGAACAAGAGGTTTTTTGTCTTTTATTTTTTGAGATGGAGTTTCACTCTTGTCACCCAGACTGGAGTGCTATGGCGCGATCTTAGCTTCCCGAGTAGCTGGGATAACAGGCACCCGCCACCATGCCCAGCTAATTTTTGTATTTTTAGTAGAAACGGGGTTACACCATGTTGGCCAGGTTAGTCTCGAACTCCTGACCTCAGGTGGATCAGCCGTCTTGGCCTACCACAGTGTCGGGATTATAGGCGTGAGCCACTCTGCCCAGCATACAGAGGGTTTTGAGGGCCTTTCAGAAGGACAGGAAACCCGGGCCACTTAGGGGAAACTAAGGGAGGGAGAAGGCTAGAGGCTCAACATATGACATTTGGTTCCTTCAAATTTAGGGATTTCTCCAAAACTTTACCTCCAAGAAGACAGAGGACCTTTCTCTAACATCGAGAGGGAAGACAATACCCTACCCAGGTAATTCTGCAAAATAATTTTTTCCTTCCCTCTTTGGGTTTTCCACAGAATCTCAGACTCTATGTAGACAAGGTAGATAAACTATATTATTTATTTATGTATACATAATAAATAAGGCTATATATATATATGTAGCCTTTCTTCAGATAAGCTCAAGGTAACATCTAGCTGCACAAATTGGATGTCTTTCAAGCAATAATAATCTCGTCTCATATTTAAAGAGGACTTTCTCTGAGCCAAGCATTGCTCTAAGCCTTTATGTCTATTCACTCATTTGGACTTTGCAACAATTCACTGAAGTAAGTACCATTATCCCCATTTTACAGGTGAGGAAGCTGAGGCAAAGAGAGGTCAAGCAGAGAGCCAAGATTACACAGCAAGTAAGTCACAAATATGAACCCAAGCTAAGGGTCTGGTTCCTAACTATTATGCCTAACTATTCCCTCAAAGTGGCAATGAAAGAACATTCTTTTGAGTATGCCAGGTTCCAGCATCAGCATCCAGGTACTTCTCTGCATTGCTCAGGATCTCCCGGGCTCAAGCTTCATTTATTTATTTTTTCTTTCCTTCTAATTATAGCAAAATACATGTAACATAAAAGTAACCATTTTTAGATATACAGGTCAGTGGCATTAAGTATATTCACAGTGTTGTGTAATTATCACAACTGTCCGTCTCCAGAATTTTTTTTTTTTTTTTTGAGACAGAGTTTCACTCTTGTCGCCCAGGCTGAAGTGCAATGGCACAATCTCGGCTCACTGCAACCTCCTCCTCCCAGGTTCAAGTGATTCTCCTACTTCAGCCTCCTGAGTAGCTGGAATTACAGGTGCCCACCACTATACCCGGCTAATTTATGTATTTTTAGTAGAGATGGGGTTTCACCATATTGGCCAGGCTGATCTCAAACTCTCGAACTCAGGTGATCCACCCGCTTTGGCCTCCCAAAGTTCTGGGATTACACGCGTGAGCCACTGTGCCCAACCTCCAGAACTTTTTTTTATCTTGCCCAACTAAATAATAGCTTCACTAAATAATAATAATAGTCTTAACCAATTAAATAATAGCTCTCCATCCTCTCCTTCCCCCAGCTCCTGATAATCTCTATTCTACTTTCTGTCTATGAATTTGACTACTCTATAGATATTTCACGGAAGTAGAATGATACAGTATTCGTCCTCTCCTATCTGGCTTGTTTCACTTAGCATAATTTCTTCCAGGTTCATCCATGTTGTAGCATGAGTCAGAATTTCTTTCCTATTTAAGACTGAGTAATATTCCATTATATGTATGCACTGCTTTGTTTACCCGTTTATCTGTCGATGAATGTTCAGGTTGCTTTCACCTGTTGGTGGTTGTAAATAAGGCTGCTATGAACGTAGGTGTACAAATAACAGATCGAGTCCCTGCTTTCAATTCTTTTGGGTATATACCTACAAATGCAATTGCTAGATCACATGTAATTCTATTTTTAACTTTTTGAAGATTTGCCATCAAGCTGCATTTCTTTTTTCTGCCTTTCTGATGTGGTTTGCATCTGTGTCTCCACCCAAATCTCATGTCAAATTGTAAACCCTAGTGTTGGAGGTGGGGCCTGGTGGGAGGTGATGGATCATAAGGGTGGATTCCTCATGAATGGTTTAGCATCGTCTCCCTTGGTACTATATAGTGAGTGAGTTCTCCTGAGATCTGCTTGTTTAAAAGTGTGTGGCACCTCCCCCTTCACTCTCTTCCTCCTGCTCTGGCCATGTAAGGTGCACGCTCCCTCTTTGCCTTCCTCCATGATAATACGTTTCCTGAGGCCTCCTGGGAAGCCAAGGGGATGCCAGTCTCATGCTTCCTGTACAGCCTGAGGAACCAGGAGCCAATTAAACTCCTTTCTTTATAAATCACCCAGTCTTAGGTATTTCATTGTAACAATGCGAGAACGGACCAATACGCTTTCTTTCCTTCTTTTTCCCAACATCCAGTAAAAACCCAATCACTTCAGTGGCCAGCTCCACTTTACTTTGGTTCAGTAAACCTTCCTGAATTTCCTGGAAGCCCTCTGGGCTGTGTGTTGCTATCTTGGGAGGTGAAAAGCAATTTTACCCCTCTTTTCGTTTTTTATTTTTAAACCTCAGCTGCAGAAACCACCTGATTGAAAATTGCAGACGAATCCTCATCCCACACAGGAAAACAAGTGTTCAGAAAGTCCAGCTTACCAGTTAATTACAGGCTTTTACCAGGGATTCATGGCAAATGCTAAATTGCAGATCAACCTTACTTTTCTTATGAAGTGTTTGGAAACATGCTAATAGGCTGGGTTTTGGATCCTCGGCCTAGACGTGACAGCTCTTTCCCTCAGTGGACAAATAAAGCGGGTTAGAACCTTATGAATTTGAGTTCAGGAGAACTGTAGCTTTGCTGAGATACATACCAGCTTAAGACACCTTTCTCATATTATTCCAGCCAGTACCCTTTACGTAAAATGCCACCCTAGCTGGGATTTCCACTCACAGCTGTGGTTCGGAACAATGAATGAGCCATAGAAATATCTGGGGTACTTTTAAAAAATAGCTACTTACAGATGCTCAGTGCCTCAGCCTGGTCCAGTTGCTTTAGAGTCTCTGCAGGATACAGTGCAGTCATTGGTAGCATTTTAAAGCTCCCAGGTAATTCTAAGGTAGAGCCAGGGTTGAGAATCCCTGATTTAAGGGTCGGGCAGGCAATTCTTCCTCCTCCAGAAAGAATATTTTCAATGAGCTTTTAACCAGAGGAACATGAACTTCCAAGCCAGGGGCCCAAAACTTACAGGCGAGAAGCGGGTCTTCTGTGAATGGAGAGTACAGGACTCGCCTGATGGCGTCAGCTGACCACTGCCCCAGCTGACGGTTGCCACCGGAAGTGCTGTGGGTTGAATAAAAGATGTATGGGGGCGGGGTGTGGTGTGACGACCCTTCTAGTTTGAGGTTATGAGGTAACCATACGGGATTCAAGGAATTCAAAAACACCTCTGCAACTACATGCAAAATTTTCCATATTTCCATGTATTTTTCTGGAGTTCTAATCACAATCCCTGAAGCTCTGTCATATCCCCCACCTCCAGAATAAATAACCTCAGCTTTTATCATACTACATCATGCAACAGTATCTAATGCAGTTATTAAAAATAAAAAATTAAATCCATTTGTATTCATGTTGATCTGAAGGCAATGAATGCATTCATTGTTAATTACACCAAAGCAAGCGTCAATGTGGTATCCATGGAATGTCCTGGTAACCTCCGCCAGGGCAGGGATCAGGTCTGTTTTGTTCACTGCTCTATTCCCAGAACTTGGAAGCACTGCCTGGCACAGAAGGTGTTTAATACACACTTGTTGAATTCATGAATAATGTTTTAAAGGAACAGAACCCTCTGTATGTGGATATTATTGTGTGAACAAGGAAAAAACTGTGGAATGATACACGGCAGAACATTAAAGGTATGACTTCAGGGAGAAGGAACTGGAAAGGGGAAGGCGTTAAAGAAAGACATTAGGCTGGGTGTGATGGCTCATGCCTGCAATCCCAGCACTTTGGGAGGCCGAGATGGGTGGATTACTTGAGGTCAGGAGTTTGAGACTGGCCTGGCCAACATGGTAAAACCCCGTCTCTACAAAAAATACTAAAAAATTATCCGGGCGTGGTGGCGTGCACGTATAATCCCAAGTACTGAGGAGGCTGAGGCATGAGAATTGCTTGAGCCTGGGAGGTGGAGGTTGCAGTGAGCCGAGATCACGCCACTGCACTCCAGCCTGGGAGACAGAATGAGACTGTCTCAAAAAAAAAAAAAAGGGAAGGATTCCACAGCAAGAAAACACTCTGAAATAAACAAAACTGCATGAGGGAGTGAGAAGGTGGTGGCTGCCCCATGGGCGTGGGAGAAAAAAGGAAAACATTAAACTTTCCCTTTAATAATAGTTAACAGTTCTAGAGTGCTTACTATGGACGGCACAGTGTGTTTATTGACCGCACTGAATTATGTGCATTCTATCCTGAATGCACACAACAATCCCGTGAAGTATCCTGTATTGTTATCCCCATTTTACAGCTGAGAAGACCTCAGCCCGCAGATCTTGCCCAGGGCCACCAAAGTAGGTGAGTGGTAAAGCCAGGACCCAGACACCAGCTCCCCAGCACAGGCACATAACCCCTGTTCTCCTCTGATTCTCTGTCCCTACACATCTTTTTCATGGTGTCACTCATTATAACACGTGTGTGGTACATTTATCATAAAATGTTAAGTAAAATATGAAGTGTCAGGGCTTTCCATGTGGGCTCTCAGTTTCCCCTGGGGTCCTCTCCTCAACTAAGCTAATGATAGGAGGTCCCTTATTCTCAGCAGGGACTTGGGAAAAGAGGCTTCATTTTTTATCCGTGTCTTCGTTTAATACACAGTAGTTCCCATTGCCTGCCTGTGCACCATTTAAGGAGTCAGAGGTGACTGTCTTCTGTGTTGGCCTGAAACCTAGGAGAGAGTGAGGATCTTGCCTATTTGTGACTCCATCTGGACAGCAGCCATCACAGACTGCATTAGAAGGGATCATTACATCTGCATAGGGCAGGCATCCCCTGATTCAATGCAGACTCTATGGGTGACAGGCCTTGAGAAAGCCCAGAACTAACCTGCTTCGAAGGGGTTTCAGAGGATAGACATTTGCAACCTTGGTGAGAAGGAGCAATAAGTTTATATAGGGGAAATCTTGCATGCAAGGATTTTTCAGCCATGGATTGGTTTCTTGGGAGACCTGGAGCCCAGAGTTCTAGACAAGATCTAAACAGAGGAGAGTTTCCAGTTACCCTGGAGAAGGATGTCTCAAAGGATGATGTCAGATCCCCAATGCTAGCCCTACCTGGGTTCTTGAGGAAATACAGATCCCTTGATATGTGGAGCTGGCAAGACCAGAGCTTGAATTCTGATTCTATCAGCTTGAGACTTTGTGTAGGTTGCTTAGGTTTTAAGCCTCAGTCTCTAGATCTCTAAGTTCGGGATGAAGATATCAACTTGACAGGGTGGGTTATGGTGAATATTAGCAATGATATAGGGAAGTATATACTGTAATTAGAACACAAGAAATAATAACCATTACTCCTACTAACTCTATTCCTGTTGTGGTGAGTAGCTTCTAAGATGACTCCCAGTGGTTCCCACCTCCCACTCTTCATACCCTTGTGTAATCCCTTCTCTTGAGTGTGGGCTGGGCCTATTCTAGTGAATAGAATATAATGAAAGTAATAGGATATCATTTCCAGTATTAGATTACAAAAAGACTCTTCCTTCCCATTCCTGCTCCCTCACTTGACCACTCTGATGAAAGCCATGTTGTGAGTTGTCCTGTGGGGAAGCCCATGTGGCAAGGAATTGAGGAAGGTCACTGGCCAACAGCCAGGAAGGGACTGAGGTCCCCAATTCAACAGCCTGCAGGAAACTAAACCTGCTGAAAACTGCGAGTGACCTTGAAAAGAGATCCTCCCCCAGGTGAGCCTTCAGATGAGACTGAAGCCCCAGTCAATACCTTGATTGCAGCCTTGTCAGAGGTATTCAGACAGAACTATACAGCAAATCTTTGTATACCTGGATTTCTGACCCACGGGGACTATGAGATATAAATGTTTGTTGTTTTAAGCTACTAAATTTTGGGGTGATTTATTATGCAGCAATAAATAACTAATACACTCTGGAAATAAAGCATTAGATTATACCTTGGAAAAACGGACTAAATTCTACCAGACAGTGGCACATGAAGCCTCTGCTTAAATACTACACCCTCTGGGAAGACTTTCAAAATCCCTTTCTCTGAGTTAGGTGACCCTGTTTTCTCATATGCTTCTCTATCTGACTGCAGAGAACTTGAATCATCACCACCATCATCATCAAAACTAACACATAGTGAGTACTTATTATGTACCAAGCATATTCCAGAGTCATAAGTCATTTACTGTTCACAACAAACCTACGCCACAAGTACTATTATTGTTCACATTTTGTAGATGAGGAAACTGAAGCTCAGAGGAGTTAAGTAACTTGCCAAAGACCTCAGTTATTATGTGACAGTCTGAGGAAATTTTGCTTGATCTACATTTCTAACAATTACGTTATAGGGCTCTATGAGTCCTGACCCAGTTCATAGATGTTAAGTGAGTTCGACCCCAGGTGGTTGAACACCAGATATTAAGTTCTTAAATGTAACTCCCTCTAGATTCCTTCTGTCTCTAGGACAGTCAGTTGAACGTGCCTCACCTGGAGTTCATCAGATTTTGGAATGCTACCTACCTGTAAACACTAGGCTGGCATTTTCCAGTTCTTCTTGGGGAACTTTAAAGCTGAAGGATTCATTGTAGAAAGGATCAATTGTGCCTCTTAAGAAGGATGTCTTCTTGGTTTTCACAAGCTTGAGTCCATGCACCAGTTGGATTTTCACAAAGGGGTCTGAAAATTAGACACAGCATCATAGAATGTTGGAGATCATGAAACCTAATCTGTCCAGTCATTCTGCCATTCAACCTCCCATCCATCTATCTTTTTATTCATCTGTTCTTCTATCCATCCATCCATTCAACTTTTCATTCATCTCATAGTCCATCCATTCATCCACCTGTCTATCCATCCATCCATCTTCCCATCCATCTGTCAGTTCACCGATCCATTCATCATCTCACCATATTTTTATCTATCCATTTTCTATCCATCCGATTTCTCATCTATTTGACAGTTCAGGCATCCATCCATCTATTATCCGTCCATTTTCCCATCTATCTGCTTATCCGCTTATCCCTTTCCCTCTTCCTTTAGCTATCTAATATTTGTTGAGCTCCTCCCATGTGTCAGCATTGTGTTAGTTTTACTGATGAGAAAACTGAGGACTCAAGGTGAGAAATCAATTTTTAAAGATCTTGCTGGTGGACACAGAATCAGACTCAGAGACTGCCTTGGATTTCTGTCTGTGGAAACCCATTATCATTTCAGTGAGCCCATAGTCCATATACAGGAGAATAGAGATGGCAGAATTATAACATTTTTAGATCATTTTACAGTTTACAAAGGGATTCATGTACATTATCTAATTTAATATTTGTTTAAACAACTTATCAAGATGAATACTGTTATTATGTCAATTTTTGAGATTGAGAAATTGAGGCATATAGTGGTTAAGTAGATTCCCCAAAGCCATATCATTTGCAAGCCACATCATTTGACTCCTATAACTTTAATGATTTTATCATACTGACTCTCCCATTGTGGTGAGTCTGAAACTCTTCAGTCTTAATACCATTGCCTCCACTGGCCCTTTCTAAGCCTCTGTTTTTATAATGTGGCTTTTGAGAGTGCAAGGTGTCTTCTAGCTGTCACCTTATCACAAAAGTAATTTATTCAGCTACTGCATTTAGAGAAGACAATAATTCCACCACTGAGCTGAACAGATCCCTGTGACTACAGCTGCTTTCACAGTAATATCCTTTGCTGTCATGGGAGAAGCAACATACAGATGGAATGGAATCTGTTCCATTCCATTGAAAGTCATGTTTGAATGGTTTTTGCTATAATGTACACACTTTAAATACAAGTCTTTTCAGAGCTGGAATTCATAAAGATTTATGGCACACATGAAATGAGCTGGCAAAAAACCTCAGTGTGTCCTCCACGATCATTGATTAGAACGGCCAGTTTCTGCACACTGTCGCCACCTGCAGGATGGCGTCTCCATTGCAGGAATAGCATATGGAAAGGCCAAGTCACTTCCTTGGGTTCAAAGAGGATTTAAGTTTCCAGTGGTTATCACGACTGCTCTCAGTCCACTCCCCAATTCCAATAGGGTTACTAAGATGGCATGATTTACCTGCCTCATCCTGAGATGAGTAATGCTCATCCAGGATACAGAAAAAGAAAACTGGGTCCCCCACACAAACACAGATGCCCCATTAATAAAGTGAGAGAAGCGAGGAATCACATGGTACCTGAACCTTGGCTCACATCTGTCTGAAGAAGTTGCTTGGCTCGAATGACATCAACATTCAGTCTGCCAGCACTTGGGAGATAATTCAGTGACAGAAGCAGCTCCCCCAGCTCCACTTCATTCTGTAGAGAAAGGAAATGGTCAGGAAGTTGCCTTCTCCTTTTATTCCTTTTGCACCCACCATGCAAGAAATTGCTTGCAGCAGCTCACAAACAGGTTGCTGTGGGCGCATCAGCTGACAGTGGGTGCCTCTGTGTGTGACTTCTTTTCATCTCTGCCTCCAATTATTGTGGTCCATCTATCTCTGAGTTTTTTCCACTCTTAGATCACTCAACAGCAACAACAATAACAACAAAAGCAGCAATAATAAAAAAAAAATGTTTCACTGCCATGAACTATGCTAAGCGCTTTACATGTAACGACTAATGAGTCTGTGAGGTATTAGTATTAACTCTGTTTAACAGATGAGGAAACTGAGACTCACAGGGTTAAATAACATGTCCAAAGCCACAGCAAGAAAGTGGTAGAGCTGGTACTTAGACCCAGGGAGGCTGATTTGATTCCAGATAATCTGACTGCTGTTATTCTGCCATCCAATAGGATACCTGGAGGTAGAATGCCCTGCAGAGGAACTATCTGAGTGAGAAATCTGTTCTTAACCTGGAATCCCCAATAGATCCCACGCTTCTAACCTCACCAGAGCTACACTCAGCGCAGAGATATCCCTTGTTGAAGAGTACCCATCCCCTTGATGTCAGCTCTATCACACTGTGGAAAATTCCCATGAACACCTAAGTGCATGACTCCATACTCCCAAAAATACCTAGAAAGCAGGAGGCCTCCCGCTTCTCTGTCCCTTTAAAAAAAAAAAAAAAGTATTGTAGAAAATTTCAGCCATGTACAAAACAATAAACTAGCATAACAAATCTCCATCTATCCATCACAAAATTGTAACGGGCATTTTGCCAAATGGTGTTTCACCTATATCCTGACTTGTGAAATATTTTAGCTGAATATTTTAAACTAAGTCCTCGACATGGTGTCATTTTACCTGTATATCCTTCAGAATTATTCTTTAACTGATAAGGACATTAAGACAAGCATTTTAGTGTGGGAAATTTCCAGTCATATTTCAAAACCAGGCAGAAGAGTATACCCCACCATCTTCATACCCAAACATCACTCAGCTTCAAAAATTCTCATCTCATGGTGAATCTCCCTTCACTTACACTTTCATTCAACTCCCCATATTCCTCTGAAGTAACTCCCAGTCATTATATTATTTGTAATATTTCAACATGTATCTTTAGAGGGTAAGATCTCTATCTATCTATCTATCTATCTATCTATCTATCTATCTCTCATCTATCTCATCTATCTATAATCTAACCATCTATTATCTATCCATCATCTGTTTATCTATGTCTATTATCTATCTTTATCTATCATCTATCTAGCTTTCATCTCTATCTTTTCTGATGTCAGTCATTTCAGCAAATTAATGCCAAATGCCTAACACAATACCCAGCAGCTCTAGAACAATGCCTAGCACATAGTAGATACTCAATAAACATCTGCTGACAGGGTGAACAGTCAAACCAAAAGATTCCTGTACCGAGTGAGTTAGTCCCCAAACAAACAAGAAACAATCTCGCATGTTAACTCAGAGGCTGCTAACAAACAGCCTGCAGGTGTGTTTTGTTTGCCCCACATCACATTTTAATTTATAATTACTTGTTAATTATTACATGATTCAAGAATCAAGTTATTTCACATTTTTAAAAAAAATCTGGATTTCTTGCCTTGCTTGAAAAACAGGAAGATCTGGTAACACCGGCATTCCCACCAGGCAAGTGACAAAGATTCTTTACTTGACCAAACTTTAGTCAGGCTCCTAAACCTCCTAGGCCCATCAGTGCACCACCTTGTAAAATCCAGTTTCTGCAAAGAACTCTGCTAAATCAGTTTGGTCAGGTTCCTCATTCTCTCTCTCTCACTTTTTTTTTTTTTTTTTTTTTTTGAGACAAGGTCGCACCCTGTCACCCAGGCTGGAGCAATGGCATGATCATAGCTCCCTCCAACCTCAAACTCCTCGGCCAAGGGATCCTACTACCTTAACATCCTGAATAGCTGGGATTACAGGCATGTGCCACTATACCTGGCTAATTTTTTTTTTAAGAGACGAGGTATTGCTGTGTTATCCAGGCTGGTCTTGAACTCCTGGCCTCAAGTGATCCTCCTGCCTTAGCCTCCCAAATTGCTGGGATAACAGGTATGAGCCATTGTGCCCAGACAAGTTCCTCATTCTCCATCATCCCCCAGGTAATGTCTGATCACCCTGGCCTGTCTCCAGCAAAAATCCTGCCAGGTTCATTTAGCCAGAGTCCCCCTTACTCCTCTGATGCTTCCTCTTAGTAATTTTTTAAAAATTCCTGACCCCCCACTTTGCTCCATGGCTATGGATTCCCACTTGTCTGTGCTGTATTTGAGGCTGAGTCCAGTCTCTCTCTGTGATTGCAAAATCCCATTACTGTGGTCCCTATACATATCATGATGGTCCTCAATAAAGTCTGCCTTGTCACTTTAAGAAGTGTCATTGAGGGCTGGGCGCGGTAGCTCACGCCTCTAATCCCAACACTTTGGGAGGCCGAGGTGGGCGGATCATCTGAGGTCAGGAGTTCGAGATCAACCTGGCCAACATGGTGAAATCCCATCTTTACTAAAAATACAAAAATTAGCTAGACGTGGTGGCATGCACCTGTGATCCCAGCTACTTGGGAGGCTGAGGCAGACCACTTGAACCCAGGAGGCAGAGGTTATAGTGAGCCAAGATCGCACCACTGCACTCCAGCCTGGGTACCAGAGCGAGACTCCATCTCAAAAAATAAAATAAAATAAAATAAAAGAGAAGTGTCATTGAGTAATTTTCTTTAATCCAACATCTGGCCACTGAGCTGTGCAGTGCTCCTTTAGATGGGACCTGCCCCCTTCACATCATACCTCATCTGTCCGCTTCCTCCCCTTTACATTCCTGCTGCCCTGCCCTGGGTATCCAAGTATGGAGATTTTCAAAATAGGAATGGTCAACTGAGTGTCTTGAGTAATAAAAGAAGTTCAAGCCCTTTTGCACTGTTGCTAGGGGTTTCCTGCTGCTTCTCAAGGGCTTGGAAGATGCAGTGTCTTTAGGACATGACCCTGCTGACATATCTACTTTAGTATGAGCAATGCTGAGGATTCTGCAGGAGCCCAGGCCATCCAGGTCCTCCCGGACTTTGCTCCTCCCAGGTTCATAAGTCACAGTGACATTTCCTTTTATTTTAAAAGCAGTTCACTATGTACCAGGACTGGGGATACATCAGTGAGATCACTCCCTGACTTTACAGAGCATACACTCCTGTGGGGGAGATGGACAGTACCTAGATTTTAAAAAATATATCAATGAGATGATTTCAGGTAATGCTAAGTATTAGGAAGAAAAATATAGCAGGGTGAGAGAAAGGAAGAAGCTTTCTTGGGTGATGGCAATTTGCTGCGTCTTGATTGTGGTAGCAGTTACGTGTGCATTTGCCAAAAATCAACGAACAGTAAGTTCCACCTCAATAAAGTTGATTGAAAGGGGGGTATTTGAAGTAAGCAAATGTGGCAAAATATTGGAGACTTACGACATCTGGGAGATGGATACATGGGTGTTTTATTATTTTACGTGGGAAATATTCCCATTAAAAACATTTACTTTATGTGAAATAAATATGACAAATCAGGCAGAGTAAGAGAATGAATGGGGTTCACATGGGAGCTGCCCTTTCAGTCGGTGGATGGGGCAGGGCTTTTCTGAGAGGCGAGGTTTGAAGAGGAATGAGGGAGGAAAGAGGGATAGGGACTCCTGGGGCAGAGGGAACAACAGGTGCAAGGGCCGGGATGGTGGGAGGGAGGAATAAACCCGGTGTCACTCAGTCGGTGTGTTCAAAGGAACAAAGAGAAGGCCAGTGTGGGGAGAATGTAGCAAGAGATGGATTCTAGAGATGCTTACAGGAACGAAGGCAAGCTGCCCAGTGGTTGATCCCAGGGGCTCTGCCCAATCCTAGCAGTCCTCACAGAATTGGAAGGAGAAGGTGAGGCCATCTTTTGGGCCCTCAATACGTAAGAGCACCTCAAGCCCCCTCTGCAGCCTTCAAGTGTGGATAGAATTGTTCCTTCCCTCCCCTGGGGCCATTGATCGAACCTTCAACACGAAACTTCCTGAAGCTATCCTTTTTCTAAGAAGGCTGAGTGTTTTTCATCTTAAGAAAACAAAGCTCTTTTATTCCTTCTTCCCTTTGCGGATACAAGCTCGCTTTACTCTCTACCCATCCCATCCTCGATACACGGCGTGCTCATCAGGGCTTTCAGGTCGTACTTTTCTAGGGAACCATTCCCATTGATCCAGCCACTCTTTCTGTCTGCCTTATCTGGGGAGTGATGAATTTGTAACACTGTTCTCTGGAGTCAGGGGAGCAGTTGATAGAAAGTAAAAAAGAGGGCTAATTGTGCAATAGCAAAGGATTCATTGATTCATTTAACAAACGCTCATGTAACAGGTACTCGGTCCTAAGCGCTTGGGGATGTCACGATCATGATCGTTACAGCAAACCTTTATGGAGAAATCACCATAGTCCAGGCACTGTCCTAGGCTCTAAAGTTTCCTTAACAACTCCAGAGGCTTCCGTCTTGCAGGTGAAAGAATTCAAGCTTAGAGAGCTTGAGCTGCATGACTTGCTCAAGATCATGTATCATAAACAAAAAGAACAAGGTTCAAACTCAGCCCATGGTTAACTCTTACACAAGGTTTCTGGTGAGTAAGCAGCAATCCCAGACGTCAAGCAACTCACTGTCTACTGGCGGAGAGCAAGGAAGATATAAAAACAAATCAAAATTCCAGGGGCTGCACGCCACTGGGATGGCTATAATAAACACGCACACAAAACCATAACAAGTGTTGGCCAGGATGTAGTGAACAAGAACCCTGTATACTGCTGGCAGTAATGAAAACTGGTGCAGCTGCTTTGGTAAACAGGTTGGAGTATGACCGAGCAGTTCCATTCCTAGTTGTATACCTAAGAGAACAGGAAACATGTCCACGTGAAAACTAGTACGCAGATGCTCATAGCAGCACTACTCACAATAGCCAAAAGTGGAAGCAGCCTAAATGTCCATCAACAGATAGATAAACAAGATATCACCTATCTATGCAATGGCCGGTTATTCATTCATAAAAACAATGAAGCATTGATACAAGGTAGACAAACCTTGAAAAAGTGAAAGAAGCCAGACACAAAAAAATCACATATTGTACAATTCCATTGACAAAATATCCAGAATAGGTAAATCCATAGAGATAGAAAGTACATGAGTGATTGCTAGGATCTGGGAGGAGGGGGAAATGTGGAGTGACTGCTTAATGGATACAGGGTCTCCTTTGGGTGATGGAAACATTCTGGAATTAGAGGTGATGGTTGCACACCACTGAGAATTTACTAAATGCCAGTGAATTGTATATTTAAAATGATTACCTTTATATGATGTGAATTTCACCTCAATTAAGAAATAATTGCAAATATATTTTAAAAAGCTCATCATCACTGGTTATTAGAGAAATGCAAATCAAAACCACAATGAGATATCATCTTATACTAGTTAGAATGGCGATCATTAAAAAGTCAGGAAACAATAGATGCTGGAGAGGATGTGGAGAAATAGGAACGCTTTTACACTGTTAGTAGGAGTGTAAATTAGTTCAACCATTGTGAAAGACAATGTGGTGATTCCTCAGGGATCTAGAGCCAGAAATACCATTTGACCCAGCAATCCCATTACTGGGTATATATCCAAAGGATTATAAATCATTCTACTATAAA
The DNA here is from genome assembly GCF_049350105.2 of Macaca mulatta. Lineage (NCBI taxonomy): Eukaryota > Metazoa > Chordata > Mammalia > Primates > Cercopithecidae > Macaca > Macaca mulatta. Next base: position 19,239,119 of record NC_133425.1, on the reverse strand, counting down.
GACACATGCACACGTATGTTTATTGCGGCACTGTTCACAATAGCAAGGACTTGGAACCAACCCAAATGCCCATCAACGACAGACTGGATAAAGAAAATGTGGCACATATACACCATGGAATGCTATGCAGCCATAAAAAAGGATGAGTTCATGTCCTTTGCAGGGACATGGATGAAGCTGGAAACCATCATCCTCAGCAAACTAACACAGGAACAGAAAACCAAACACTGCTTGTTCTCACTCATAAGTGGGAGTTGAACAATGAGAATACATGGACACAGGGAGGGGAACATCACACACTGGGGCCTGTCGGGGGTTGGGGGGCTAGGGGGGATAGTATGAGGAGAAATATCTAATGTAGATGACCGGTTGATGGATGTAGCAAACTACCATGACACATGTATACCTGTGTAACAAACCTGCACGTTGCACACATGTACCCCAGAACTTAAAGTATAATAAAAAAAGAAATAATTGTAGGGCTCAAGTATTAATCAGCCATATAAATGAAACCTAAGACATACTGAAGCACAATCTATTCATGAGAGGGGCATGGTCAAGGAAGTCTTCATGGAGGAGGAGGCATTTAAGTTAAGCCTTGATAAGTAGGATTTGGTCCAGCAAATATTGCAGGGAAGGGTGCCCCATACAGATGGAACAGAATGAGGGAAGCCTTCACTAAAGCCCCAGTACTCTTCATTGTGTTCTGATCCTGAATTTATCCATATTATTATGTAAAGGTTGATATGGTTTGGCTGTGTCCCTGCCCAAATCTCATCTTGAATTCCCACATGTAGTGGGTGGGGCCTGGTGGGAGGTAACTGAATCATGGGGGCAAGTCTTTCCCATGTTGTTCCCGTCATAGTGAATAAGTCTCATGAGATCTGATGGTTTTAAAAAGAGGAGGTTCCCTGCACAAGTTCTCTCTGTTTGCCCGCTGCCATACATGTAAGACGTGACTTGCTCCCCTTGCTTTCTGCCATGATTGTGAGGCTTCCTCAGTCACGTGGAATTGTAAGTCTAATTAAACCTCCTTCTTTTGTAAATTGCCCAGTCTCAGGTGTGTGTTTATCAGCAGCATGAAAATGGACTAATACAAGGGCCAAGTAACTTATTATTAATAATAAAGTTGGCTGGGTGCAGTAGCTCATGTCTGTAATCCCAGCACTTTGGGAGGCCAAGGCTGGAAGATTGCTTGAGGCCAGGAGTTCAAGACCAGCCTGGGCAACATGGTGAGATGCCCCCGTTTTCTACAAAAAAAAAAAAATGAAAACATTAGCCAGCTGTGGTGATGAGTGCCTGAGGTCCCAGCTATGTGAGAGGCAGAGGTGGGAGAATTGCACGAGCCAGGAGTTTGAGGTTGCAGTGAGCCATGATAGAGGCTGGGCAACTGAGAGAGACCCTGTCTCAAAAATAAGTAAATAAAATAAAGTAGCCAAAGATGGTTAATAATTTGGATGTTTGAGATAAATTAGTGAGCATTCTCCGTAGAAACAACATCACCTTCACCCATTTACATTCCTGGTTTGTCATTGTTGTTAAGTGTGGAAGACAATACTGGTTTCTCCCTTAGAACAGGTGTGTGCTCTTGGCCACTTAGGAATGGATGATGCCCTCCCCACTTCTATATCAAATAAATTTTTTTTAAAAAGAGAAATATAATTTTTGGCAAGAATTTGATATTTCAGAAATAACACTGCAGTACCCATTGAGAAATCAGAACATTGCTGAGATTTACATTTGAGAATTATTGCAGCAGTCCTTTTTGTCTGGGCATGGTGGCTCATGCCTGTAATCCCAGCACTTTGGGAGGCCGAGGCGGGCAGATCACTTGAGATCAGGATTTAGAAATCAGCCTGGCCAACATGGTGAAACCCCATCTTTACTAAAAATAAAAAAAGTATCTGGACGAGGGGGCGGCTGCCTGTAATCCCAGCTGCTCAGGAGGCTGAAGCGGGAGAATCACTTGACCCAGAAGGCGGAGGTTTCAGTGAGCCGAGATTGCACCACTGCACACTAGCCTGGGCAACAGAGCAAGACTCTGTCTCAAAAAAAAAAAAAAAAAAGAGAGAATTATTATTATCTTGAATGACGTATGGTGAGCAGCTCTATAATTTTCAGGGCTTGGAGGCCTCAAAGCCTTATCCTAACCCAGCCCTGGAGGAAAAGAAGAGTTGCCATCACACTCAGGGTCTCTGCCCCAGAATATGTTGTACGTATGAATAACAGAATAACATCATTCACTTGGACATCATAAATGTCAGCTCTAACAATCTGAGGACAAAAATGTCCCTGGGGGCTTCCTGGAGCCAGGATCTTCTCAGCCCTTCTTCCGTAGAAGTATCTGATGCTACATCTAAAAGCTGACGATGGCCAAGCATGGTGGCTCATGCCTATAATCCAAGTGCTTTAGGAGGTCAGAGTGGGAAGACCGATTGAGCCCAGGAGTTCGGGGCTGCAGTGAATGTCGGTGGTGCCACTGCACTCCAGCCTGGGCAACAGAGCAACACTTGGTCTCTAATTTAAAACAAAACAAAAAATGTTGACCAGGAGTCCGCTGATAAGGAGCTTAGACTGTAGGAAGAGAAAGCAGGACCATCTAGTCCAGCAGCTCCTCAACTTGCACCACTTAGGAAGATCATGAAATTAATGGTGATCTTTACAGACATCCATGAGGTGCTGGGACATCCAACTTGCATCAACCTGGGGTAATTTTGTTCTCTCTCCTGCCACCTCCAGGGACATTGGCAACATCTGGAGATGTTTTAGTTGTCATAACTGGGGAATAGGGTGGGGTCTGCTACTGGCATCTAGTGGGTAGAGAGAGACCAGGGATCCTACAAGGTACAAGACAGCCCCCTTCAACAAGGAACGGTCTGGCCCAAAATATCACTAGTGCCAAAGTTGAGAAATCCTGACCTAAGTCTATAAATCTTGGGCTGATTCAGATTTTTTAAATACATAACTGTACCCTGAACAAAATTTTAATAGGAACCAAAGTCTTGAAACTTTTGGCATAAGAAGAGTTCATCAGGTGCAGTGGCTTGAGCCTCTAATCCCATCTACCCAGGAGGCTGAGGTAGGAGGATGGATCGAGGCCAGGAGTTTGAGGCCCGCCTGGGCAACAAAGCAAAACCTTCCCACCTTCCATCTCTAAACTTTTTTTTTCTTTAATTAGCTGAGCATGGTGGCATGCATCTGTGGTCCCAGATACTCAGGAGGCTAAGCCAGGAGGAATGCTTGAAGCCAAGAGTTCGAGGCTGTCAGATGCGAGAAGAAGTTCCTCTTCAAAGGTTTAGCTTGTTTAGTTTCCTTGTTCTTTGTTCTCTACTTTCAAGGCCAAACTTCCTTGCTCTCTGTACCTCTCTGTCTTGGTTTCAGTAAACAACTCTTCCGCCAGTCCTTAGCTACAGAGCCTACATCTAGTGCCCACTCTGTAAATTATCCCTCCCATTACAATGGCTCTTCTCGCCGAAACTGTCCTTCCCGCCAGTGTAACCGCATTCCTGCACTTTTCAAGTTAGCCAACCAGGTTCAGCTTAGATTGTGCAGTCCAACTCCAACCAGTGGAGGCAGGATGGAGCAGCAGGGACAAGCTGCATTAGAGATAAAAACCCCTTCCCTCCTTTGTTCGGTGTGCTCTCATGATGACCAGACCTGTGAGAAACACCATCCTACAGAAGTAAGTTTTGCCTTACTGAGAAATTCTTTGTTTTAGTGCTCACTTTCTTTGTGACACTGAACAGCATTTGTTTCTAACAAGACTTTAGTAAGCTGTGATTGAACCCCTGCACTCTAGCCTGAGTGGCATGGCAAGACCCTGCCTCTTAAGAAGAAAGAAAAGTCTATTCACCATCTCCACTGAGTTTGTCTTCAGTCCCCTCTGGGCCTGAAGAGGCCAAAGCTGGTGCTACAAGCCAGAGCCCAGAAAGATCCAGCTAAGATTTCCTTCCTTCTGCTTTCTCCTTAAGCCAATCTTCTTCACTGCAAAGTGGACACCCAAGCACCAAATACAAAAATCCTCCCAGGAAGAGGGCTCAGCCCTCACAGGGAAAATGGATTGCTTGTTCTGATAGGATCTCCAACTCTATAAAGTCTTCCTTATCCAAATTTAGTGAGATAAGGTTGAAATGTCAGAGCTGAAATAATTTAGACCAACACTCTGGTTTTCTTTTTTTTTTTTTTTTTGAGACGGAGTCTCGCTCTGTCGCCCAGGCTGGAGTGCAGTGGCCGGATCTCAGCTCACTGCAAGCTCCGCCTCCCGGGTTCACGCCATTCTCCTGCCTCAGCCTCCCGAGTAGCTGGGACTACAGGCGCCCGCCACCTCGCCCGGCTAGTTTTTTTTTGTATTTTTTAGTAGAGACGGGGTTTCACCGTGTTAGCCAGGATAGTCTCGATCTCCTGACCTCGTGATCCACCCGTCTCGGCCTCCCAAAGTGCTGGGATTACAGGCTTGAGCCACCACGCCCGGCCAACACTCTGGTTTTCTAAAAGAAAACGGAACCATGCCATTGCCTCATTTCCCTGTTTATTTCTTATTTTATTTATTGATTGATTTATTGTGACAGAGTCTCGCTCTGTGGCTCAAGCTGGAGTACACTAGCATGATCTTGGTTCACTGTAGCCTCTGCCTCCTGGGTTCAAGTGATTCTCACGCCTCAGCCTCCCGAGTAGCTAAGATTACAGGCATGTGCCACCATGCCCAGTTAATGTTTGTATTTTTAGTAGAGATGGGGTTTCACCATGTCAGCCAGGCTGGTCTCGAATGCCTGACCTCAAGTGATCTGCCCACCTTGGCCTCCCAAAGTGTTGGGGTTACAGGCGTGAGCCACCATACCCAGCCTCACTTCCCTGTTTAAAACCCTCCATCACTCAGAATAAAATTCAAAGTGCTTAGCCTAGTCAACAACAGGGTTTGTCAACCTCAGCACGATTGCCACTTTGGGCTGGAGCATTCTGTGTTGTGGGAGCTGTCCTGTGCATTACAGGAAGTTTAGCAGCATCCCTGGCCTCTACCTACTGGATGCCAGCGGCATCACCCCTCTCCTGATTGCAAAAACTCAAAATGTCTGCAGACATCGTCAAATGTCCACTGAGGGCAAAAATCACCCAATTGAGAACTAATGGTCTCTAAAAGGATTTATCTACAGGATCAAAATGATTTGATCCAAATGATTTGATCCAAATGATTTGATCCCTGCCTGCCTCTGAGACCTCACTCACCAACCGCCTCTGCCTTCTTTCTGTTCTTTAAAAATACAAGATCATTGGCTGGGCGCGGTGGTTCACGCCTGTAATCCCAGCATTTTGGGAGGCTGAGGCAGGCAGATCACGAGGTCAGGAGAATAGAGACCATCCTGGCTAACACAGTGAAACCCTGTCTCTACTAAAAACACAAAAAAAAAATTGGCCAGGCATGGTGGCGGACACCTGTAGTCCCAGCTACATGGGACGCTGAGGCAGGAGAATGGCATGAACCCAGGAGGTGGAGCTTGCAGTGAGCCGAGATTCCACCACTGCACTCCAGCCTGGGCAACAGAGCCAGACTCCATCTCAAAAAAAAAAAAAAAAAATACAAGATTATACCTGCCCCAAGGCTTGAACCTGCTATTCCCTGGGAATCTCAACTCAACAGTCACCTCCTCATCTAAGCTTTCCATTAACACTCAGTTGAAAACAGCCCTCTGCCTCCATCGCTTTCCATCACACCACCTTGTTCATTCCCTTCATGGTACTTGGTCCTTAACCTGTTTCTCTATAAAGGCAAAGCAAGTGCCCCTGTGTCCACTACTATATTCACAGCACCAGGAGCAAATCCAAGATCAAGCAGTGCAGCCCCCAACACACAGGCTGAGCTGCTGCCACACCATGGGCCGAGAGGGATTGTCAGCACGATGTTCTGCCCCCTGTCCTATCCAACCCCCAGAGAATCGAAGCCAAGACAGGAGAAGGAACTGGGTGACAGGCCCACTTCTACCTTGTCCCTTGTGGAAGCGATGTCACAAATAAACAGGCCTCATTTCCTTTCTTGTAAGAGCCTGATGAGCTTAATTTGGTCGAACCACGTGGGGTGGGCTAGGGAGAACCAAAATAGACCATCTGTAAATTACTCGGATGAATCCGGCAGCCGGCTTGGGCAAATGTGGCTTGGCTCTCTCCTCTCTACCCAGACAAAAATTCTCTCTCCCTGCAGCCTTTCAACAGAGTTAATTTCTAATCAATAAAAAGGAAATAAAAGAAAATCATCTGGGACAAAAGACATTTTCTGGAGAAGGCCAGAGCCCAGCTCTCCTCCTGACAAACCTGCTTTGAACTCCTTCTCAATGGTCCTTTCGCTGTCTCTCACCTAGCAAAGGATTTCAAATGTGTGCACACAACTTTTAACGAAGCCCAAACACAGCTGCTCCACGCCCCCTTATGCCTTTGCTCTCAGGGGTTGGATAAAGCCTATTGTCTCTTAATCTGCTGCACAAACAACATTAAAATAGAAATGGATTTTTTAAAAAGTAAACTCCAACTGCAATGCCAGCACTTTACACATTTCATCAAATGCTTTCCTTTCTTTTTTTTTCTTCTTTTCACTTTTTTTCCCAGTCTTTGTCAATACCGCAACCCTGTATTTGCATAGCTGCATTGACAATACAGGCACATTCTGAAATACCCTTTAAGGAAAAAACTTAGATCAGAGGGGAGAGGATGAAGAGAAATGGGCTAAAGGGTACACACATACAGTTAGCGAGAAGGAATAAACTCAATGTTTGGGGCTGGGCACAGTGACTTATGCCTGTAATCCAAGCACTTTGGGAGGCCGAGGTGGGAGGATCACTTGAGGCCAGGAGTTCAGGACTCCTGCCTCAAGCAAGACTCTGTCTCAATTAAAAAGTAATAATAATAAATGTTTGATAGTACAGTAGGGTGACTATATTTAACAAAAATGTATTGTGCTAGAATGACAGAAGTCCTAAATATGGTGACTTGATCACTATGCATTATATATGTAACAAAATTTCACGTGTAAGTTTCCCCAGCCATGTGGAACTGAGAGTCAACGGAACCTCTTTTCTTAGTAGATTGCCCAGTCTCAGGTGGTTCTTTATAGCAGTGTGAAAGACTAATACACCTCCAATAATTGCAGAGAGTCAATTTATGTTCTTTAAGCCACCAGTTTGCAGCATTTTTTTACAACAGCCCTAGAAAACTAATACATGTGTATTGCAATCGTATCCTCCCAGTTTCTGGCTTGCCTTTTAATTCTTTTTACTATGTTTCCTGATAAGCAGAAGTTCATCATTTTAATGGGGTAGAATGCATCCCTCTTTTCCTTCATTGGTTCATACTTTATTTTCTGACTTTTTAAAGAGGCGCTTTGCTATACTAATGTCACAAAGATCTTTATTTCCTTATAAAACTTAAAGTTTGGCCATTCATCAGTTCCTGGCCATCAGGACTTGATTTTGGTCTGTGCTGTGAGGTAAGGCTCCATTTTCTTTCTTCTTTTTTTTTTTTCCTGTTTTGTTAGAGACAGGGTCTCACTGTATCACCCAAGCTGGAGTGCAGTGGTATGATCACAGCTCACTGCAGACTTGAACTCCTGGCCTCAAGTGATCCTCTTGCCCTGGCCTCCCAAAGGATTACAGGTGTGAGCCACTGTGCCTGGCCCCATTTTCATTTTTGAGGGAGTGGCTACCTTGTTCCCTATCTTTCTGCTCCACAAAGTTGTGAGTTCATTGAGGGTAGTGACCTTCCATAACCTTCCCCCCAGTGTCGGAGGTGAGGCCTGGTGGGAGGTGATTGACCATGGAGGTAGATTTCCCCCTTTGGTGCTGTTCTAATGATAGAGTTCTCAGGAGATGTGGTTGTTTAAAAGTGTGTGGCACCTCCCCATTCTCTCTCTTTCTCCTGCTCCGGCCATGTGAGACATCTCACTCCCCCCTTGCCTTTCGCCATGATTGTAAGTTTCCTGAGGCCTCCCCAGTCATGCTTCCTGTACAACCTGCACAACCTGCAGAATCGTGAGCCAATGAAATCTCTTTTCTTTATAAATTACCCAGTCTCAGGTATTTCTTTATAGCAAGGTGAAAATGGACTAATACACCTGTAAATATGACTGTCTTAGTCCATTTTGCATTGCTATAAAAGAATAGCTGAGGCTGGGTAATTTATAAAGAAAAGAGGATGAACTGGCTCGTGGTCCCGCAGGCTGTACAAGAAGCACGGCACCAGCATCTCCTCTGCTTCTGATGAAGGTGTCAGGCTGCTTCCACTTTTGTCAAAAGGGGAAAGGGAGCTGTCATGTACAGAGATCACAGGGCACGAGAGGAAGTAAGAGTGATGGGAAAGGTGCCAGGCTCTTTTAAACAACCAGCTCTTGTGCAGAACTAACAGAGCAAGAACTCACTTATTACCATGAGGATGGCACCTAGTCAGTCATGAGGGATCCACACCCATGACCCAATACCTCCCATTAGGTCCCACCTCCAACATTGGGGATCACATTTCAACATCAGGTCTGGCAGGGGAAACACATCCAAACTATAGCAATGGGAGTTCACAGTCCTTATTTGAAAACAGGGGTTTTGCAGATGTAATTGAGTCAAGATGAGGTCACACAGGAGTAGGGTGGGCCCTATATCCCGTAGGACTGGATGTATGAAATGGGGAGAAGAAACATGTTCTAATGATAGAGTTACATGTTCTAATGATGGACTAAGACACACAGGGGAGAATGCCAGGTGAGGACAGGAGTGGAGGCTGGAGGGATGCGGCTCTCAGCCAAGGAGCACCAGGATTGCTGGCAGCCATCGGAACCCAGAGGAGAGGCCTGGGGTGGTTTCTCCTATAGAGGTTCTGCAAGGAATCAACTCAGTTGACACCCTGCATTTGGACTCTGAGCCTCCAGAGTTGCGAGGGAATAAATTCCTGTTGTTTTAAGGCACCCAGTGTGTGTTACAGTGGTCCCAGAAAACTAACACACTGGTGAATTAACACAAAGGACAAACAGTCACAAACCTCTATTGCAATCCCAGCTCTCCCACATACACTAGCTGTGTGACCTTACCCATGCCGCTAAACCTCTCGGAGCCTCTTTCCTTTCCTCCTAGGAAAAGGAGGATGCATACCATATACCCCATGAAGTTCTAGTGGAGAAGGCTAGATCTTTCTTGAACTTCTTCAGTTGGTTCCCATGACACTGTCCGCTCCTACATTTCTTCTTACCTTCTAGCTTCTATTTCTTGGTCTCCACAGTTCTTTTTTCTTCTCTCCTGCCCTTAAGTGTAAGTTTCCCCAGAATTCAACTCCTAGTCACCTTTTCTTTACTTTATATGGTGTTTCCTGGCAATTTTCTTGATGCCTATCATTTCTACTATCACATTGACTAACCCAAACATACTTTCTTTATGAGTTCTGGTCCTGCCTAAGCCTTCTTTTTTTTCTCTTTCTCCTTTCCTTTCTTCCTTCCCTTCTATAAATATTTATTGAACATGTATTATGTACCACTAGGGAACAAGACAGAAAAAAAAGCCCCTCCTCTTGGAGCTCACATTAAAGTGGAAGACGCTTAATAAGGAAATTAATATGTAATGTCTGATAGCAGTAAAGTGCTAGGAAGAAAAACAAAGCTGGCTGCAGGGATAGAAAGTGATAGGACTGCTCTTTAAAAGGAAAATCAAGAGGCTGGGTGCCGTGGCTCACGCCCATAAGCCCAGCACTTTGGGAGGCCGAGGCAGGTAGATCACTTGAGGTCAAGAGTTCGAGACCAGCCTGGTCAACGTGGTGAAACGCTGCCTCTGCTAAAGATACAAAAAGTAGCGGGTGTGGTGGTACATGCCAGTAGTCCCAGATACTCAGGAGGTTGAGGCACGAGAATAACTTTAAACCGGGAAGCAGAGGTTGCAGTGAGCTAAGATCACGCCACTGTACTCCAGCCTGGGTGACAGAGTGAGACCCTGTCTCAAAAGAAAAGAATAAAAAAAGCCAAGGAAGGCCTCTCTGAGATGGTGACCTGAGTAAGACAGGAGGGAGCCATGAAGGTATCTGGGGGGAGAGCATTCCAGGGAGAGACACAGCTGGTGCAAAGGCCCTGAGGTAGGGCCATGCTAGGTGTGCTTGAGATACCCAGCAAAGTTGATGTGGCCGAAGCAGAATCAAGGAGGCCACTGCCCAGGGAAATAAAGTTGGAGGGAGATACGGGGGATAAGTCTTGTTTAGATTTTATGTTGAATGAGATAGGAAGCCATTAGAAGGTTAGATGCAGGAGAAAGACATGAACTGACATTTATTTTACTGTATTCCCCTGGCTGCTGGGTTGAGAAATGCAATGCAATGCAAAGGAATGAAGCAGGGTGACCCGTGAGGGGCGTCCTAACACTGCAGGTGAGAAGTGAAGGTGGCCTGGACCTGGCTGGAGGAGTGGAAGGGTTTGAAGGGGTTGGTGGGGCTGGCCTGATTTGCTGATGAGTGTAGGCTATGACTCCTAGGTTTTGGGATCAACGCTGGTGTCACTGACAGATATGGGGAATACCGATGGAGGGGCAATTTGGGGCAAAATCAACAGTCCAGGGTAGAAGTGAGACGTCAGCCAGTCACTCCAGCAGGCGGCAAACCTAAGTTCAGTGTTGCCAAAGCTGCCCTCAACAAAAGAGTCACTGGGGGTGCTTGTAAATACAGATTCCTGGGGCCTCCCAGAGCCTACTTGATCAGATTCTTCAGGGGAGGGACCTGGGAATCAGAATGTTTCACAAGTGCCCCGGAAATACTGATAACACAGGTGTTTCAAGCCATGGGATCGGATGAGATCACTCAGGGATCTTTAGTTAAGTCCACTGGAAGCTTCCTCAGGGGTGCCCATCCTCAACACCCTGCACCCCAAACTTAGCTCATCAGCACCACTCCTGCCCCATCCTCGCCTGCTCCTCCTACCTCACTGTCCAGCACCCCTAACCAGCAAGTCCCTCAACCCCGAAAGCTGAGTGAGGCTCTAGAGACCTCCCTCACCCTCTGCCCTCATGTCATCTCCAACTCCAAAAAATCCTCCAAGCCCCCTCATGCCTCTCCAAAATCACTCCTGGATCCCTCCCCCAACACATCTAAGGTCACCTGCCCTGTTCTCAAACATGAAGTTGATGAATTGCTTGGATGACATATATTACTTTATTCTCCTTAATCAAACTGAGTTGAAACTTCTTGGCTAGGAAGATTTCAATGTAATCATCATGGTAATGACTGCCAGTGACATTTATTTAGTGTTACCAGTAGGAAGTTCACATTAATTGAGGCCTTGCCTCATGCCACAAGCATTAACAGATGACAGCCTAACTATGACCCTTCATGTTGGAGTTGTTATTCTTGCCATTTTCCAACAAGCTGAGCCTCAGTGAGACAGGACAACAGTTAACACAGCCTCCTCATGTTCAGTTGAACACAGCCTCCTCCATTCACTAACTTCATGGCCTTGGGTAAGTTACTCAAACTTTCTGTGCCTGAGTTTCTTTAACTGTAAAATGGGAATAATAATGGCCCCTAGGTGGAAATGAAAGCCCTTAGAATAGTACTTGATCCGTAGTGATACTCAGGGAGAGCTAGCAATGATTATTATCAATGACATTGAGTAATTACCCAAGGTCACACTGCTGGAAGTGGTTGGGCTGGCTCTGACCTGAACATTAAAGGACACTAGGTCTGTGCTCTTGACCACGACATGGCACCACTGTAAACATGTGCCAGGCTCTCTGATCTTGGTGCTTCATAAGTACTAAGTCTCACTGCCCACAATAAACCTTTGAAGTAAGTACTTCTGGGATCGGTATTGTGATGGCAAATGTTTAGTTCTTGGGGTGGGGAGAGCAGAGGTTCTAACTTATGACACTGGTCAATTTCATATACAATAGCTGGTCTCCAGCTATCAATGTGATGATGTCAACCAGCTTGCAAAATTCCTGAAAACTTAACAATTGGCTCTGGAAGCCAGCATACCACATGATCCCCATTTACAGACAAGGAAGTTGAGGCTTAAAGATGACAAGTAACTCACCTGAGCCTACACCTCTAGTGGATGGCAAAGCCAAGACTTGAAGCCAAGTCTGTATGACTCCAGGGTCTACGCTCTTAGCCATCATGAGATCACCTCCCTTGTGGGGTAAAGAAGTTAGTACACTGAGTGTTGGTACAGTATACAGCAAGACGTCCCTCCCAAAAGCCATGTGACATTGGACAAGTCACTCAACCTCTCTGTGCTGCAGTTCTCTAGTCTATATAACATGAAAGTTGGTCTAAATCATCTCTGGTTCCTCTTCTAGTTCATTTAATAACTAGGAATCAAAAGTGAATGTTGAGGCTGGTCACGGTGGTTCATACCTATAATCCTTGCACTTTGGGAGACCAAGGCAGGTGGATTGCTTGAGCTAGAAGCTCAAGACCAGCCTGAGCAACATGGCTGAGCAAATTAGCCAGGCATGGTGGCTCACGACTGTGGTCCCAGCTATTCAGGAGGCTGAGGCAGGAGGATTGCTTGAACCAAGGAGGTAGAAGCTGCAGTGAACTGTTACTGTGCCTCTGCACTCCATTCTGGGCAACAGAGTGAGACCCTGTCTTAAAAAAAAAAAAAAAAAAAAAAAAAAAAAAAAAAAAAAAACCCTGTTGTCTTTCTTTAGAGGTCCTGTCTCTAAAAAAGCAAAACAAAACAAACAAAAAAGTGCATGTTGATGTCTAAAATGCAAAACCAATTTCTATTTAAGGAGGAAGAAAACACAAAGGACCGCATGAAAAGAAACTTCTAGTTAATGACTGCTTGGTAAGACTCTGGCCTGGGCCCAGCTCTGGCTGCACAACATTGCCAAAACACTGCTGTTCATCAGAACCTGAGCAGGAAACAATTTTAACATACACACAAAGGCCAGGACTCTACGGAGAGGGTCAAGGCTGACAGCAGCTCAGGGCAAGTGAAAGAGGGATTTCTCATTAAGAAACCTGACATTTGCCTTGTCAAGAGCCTTGGCTGGTGAGGTACCAGGTGGTGAGTGATCTCAAAATACAAAATGCAGTAAGGTGTCTCTGTTTCCCAGGCTGTTTTTGGCAGCTGACAAGGCAGGCTGGGGGCGTTTATAACTCCAGGCAGTTTCCAAGTACCGGGTCCAGTGAGCACATAACTCTGAGCACCTCGAATTATCAAGTATTTTGGCTTTAAAAAATGTCCCAGAGAAACTATTCTGGATGACATTACAATGGTGAACCCATGTCATTATAATTTGTCCAAATCCATAGAATGCACGATGCCAAGAGCATCCTAATGTAAATTATGGATTTAGGGTAATGATGATGTGTCAGTGTAGGTTTACCAGTTGTAACAAATGTACCATTCTGGTCGGAGATGCTGATAATGAAGGAAATTACATATGTGTAGCGGCAGGGAGTATACGGGAAACCTCTGTCCCTTCCTCTCAATTTTCCTATGAACCTAAGACGGCCCTAAAAAATAAAGTCATTTAAAAAAAAAATTCTTCAGCTGCGCGCTGGTGGCTCACATTTGTAATCCCAGCACTTTGGGAGGCTGAGGCAGGTGGATCACATGAGGTCAGGAGTTCGAGACCAGCCTGGCCAACATGGTGAAACCTTGTCTCTACTAAGAATACAAAAATTAGCCAGGTGTGGTGGCTCATGCCTGTAATCCCAGCTACTCAGGAGGCTGAGGCAGGAGAAATGCTTGAACCCGGGAGGCAGAAGTTGCAGTGAACCGAGATCAGTCCATTGCACTCCAGCCTGGGCAACAAAGCAAGACTCTGTCTTTAAAAATAATAACAATAATGAATTCTTCTATCTACTGTCTGCCTGGGGCATGGTTATGACCAAAGTAGTATAAATTGAAATGCAAATCAGATTCTAAGCCAATTCCTTCTGGTTTCAATCTTAATTGTGCCTCAATGTCCCCTCTTCTTGGTACGTTCCCTCCTTGGGTCCCTCCCTGTGAGCTTCTGGCGCCTGGGTTCCCAATCACCATTTATTCAGCATATATAGCATGACTCTATCTCTTTTCGGGTCTTTTTGGTTTTGGTGGGTTTTTTCATTTGGGACAGGGTCTGGCTCTGTTACCCAGGCTGGAGTGCAGTGTTGCCATCATAGCTCACTGCAGCCTCCACCTCCCGTCTCAAGTGATCCTCCCACCTCAGTCTCCTGAGTAGCTGTGACTGTGGATGTGCATCACCACATCAGGCTAATTTTTAAATTTTTTATAGAGATGAGGACCTCACTCTTTCTCTGGGCTAGTTTTGAACTCCTGACTCACACAATCCCCCTGCCTTGGCCTCCCAAAGTGCTAGGATTACAGGGGTGAGATGGAGTGTCGCTCGTTCACCCCGGCTAGAGTGCAGTGGCACGATCTCGGCTCACTGTAACCTCCGCTTCCCGGGTTCAAACGATTCTCCTGCTTCAGCCTCCCGAGTAACTGGGACTACAGGCGCCCACCACCACGCCCAGCTAATTTTTGTATTTTTAGTGAAGATGAGGTTTCACCATGTTGGCCAGGCTGGTCTCAAACTCCTGACTTCAGGTGATCCTGCCTGCCTCAGCCTCCCAAGGTGAGCCACCACACCTGCCCCCACTCCCCGATCTCTTTAAAAAAAAAAAAAAGTGTTTTGTTTTGTTTAAAAAAAAAGGTAAAATAAATGAAAGAGGCAGTGCCGTGGAGTAGAGTGACTCAGAGTACAGCCTCTGCAGCTGGATGACATGGGTTCAAGTCCCAGTTCCGTGGCTTGGGTGTATTGCTTAATGCATGCCTCAGTTTCTTCATCTATAAAATGGGGTGATGATAATAGTTCACACAATAAAAGCACTTAGCAGAATGCCCAGTGCACTAAGAATTATCCTTAATTTACAGCCTAGGAGTTAGACCCAGGTTCACAGTTGGGAAATGGTGAAGCTGGAACTCTTAACCAGATCAGTCTAACTCAAAAGCACGTGCTCTTTACACAACAATATTTGTTCAGTTCAGAAGACATCTGTTGAGTTCCTTCCAAGTGCCAAAGATACCAAAACTAGAACCCTTTTATTTGGCTGGGCATATTGCTCACACTTGCAATATCAGGACTTTGGGAGGCCAAGGAAGGAGGATTGCTTGAGGCCAGGAGTTTGAGACCAGCCCGGGCAACATAGCAAGACTCCGTCACTACAAAAAAAACACTTTTTTTAATTAGCTGGGCGTGGTGATTCACACCTGTGGTCCCAGCTCCTTGGGAGGCTGAGGCGGGAGGATCGCTTGAGCTCAGGAGTTTGAGGCTGCAGTGATCATGATCACACCACTGCACTCCAGCCTCAGTGACAGTGTGAGACCCTGTCTCAAATAAATAAACAAATAAATAAACCAACCAACCAACACGAAATAACAACAAATGCTGATGTCTATGGGGTATTTACTCTGCCCCAGGGTCTGGCCAAACCTTTTCCTGTGCATCAGCAGGATGCTGAGTGAGAGTGTTTCCTGTTGACGGCAGAACGCGCTGCCCTGGCCCAAAGAGAGGACCAAGGGGAAGTACCCAGGGGCCAGCAACATCTAGGACCCAACATCTCTCTCTGGGATTTGTAAGAGGCAGAGAGGCGGTTCTGAGCATTCACAATCCTCCCTACTACTCCCAGTATGTACATGTAAAAGGGATGAGGGGAGAGGGAGCATTGGCTGAGTGGGGACAGCTATAGATTCTCCTTGTCCTCCATCCCTCAAAAGCTCAGAGAGAGACATGGCTGCCAAGACAGTCATTTGCAAAGACTGGGCACCTCTATAAGAAGGGAGGAATGGCATCTTTTTCTTTACAGGCTTCTGCTTAGCCAATGTTCTTATTCATCTGCATTGCGCCTTCCTGATCAGAGGAAAGGGGAAAAGAAGAGAGATGGCAAGCAGGGAGAAGGGAAGGCATGGAAGATGCTGCATTCTGAGCCCTGAGGGTGGCCAGAGAAAGTGTAGCAATGCTAAAGGTGCCCACCACAGCACCTAGCCCCAACCAGAATAGGCTTCGTTGACTGCCTGCTGTCAGCCCTACATCTCTGCTTAGGTCTCTCTGGTCAGTGGAGTCCTTCCTACTCGTGTCCATAAGGCAAGCTGGAGGTGCCCAGGGAATTAAGGACTTTTGGGGGCATCCTGCAACCCATGCCAGATGGGAACTGGGTGAATAAATACCCCAGCTCCCTCACCCCTCGCACTGAGTTCCCCAGTAGGATTAAGCTCTAGTTACCCACAGTGGTGAGACACTTTATTGGTCTCATTTTCTCCCTTCTCTTCTGGTGTTTCTCAGAATCACTTCCTAAAGAAAATGCCTGCCCTCAAATATTTGTCTTTAAAAGAACTCAACTAGGATAACAGGTGACTTTCCCAGGTGTCAGCAGACACTGGAGAAGACAGCTTGGTTAGTGGCCACACACACAGACTCTGCTTCCTAAGCCACAGTGCTCTGAATTCTAGACATCAAAGGTCTAAAAGGTTTTCATTTGGACAGTGCAAATCTCAGGCTGAAGCAATGTTCAGAAACATAAATATCCAGCATTCCAGTGTGCAAATATCACTTTTGACTAAACATATTTTCTCCTTCCAGGCCCAAATCAAATATTCCTCTTCAGTGGGCGATTTGGCTTTGTAATGTAAGATATTGCACCCTGACATGACTCAGAACTCTTCTCCATGAATCCCTAAGAGCACTTTAACTTGAATCTACCCCTTCCCAGAATGGCTTCATAAAACATCATCTTAGTGGCAGCCCTGTATTGGGTGCACTCTGCACACCGGCCACTCAAGCAGCCGGGCACAGCACTTGCCACGCCAGCTTATGAAACTGTCACAACAGCCAGCCCCTAAGTGGCAGAGCCAAGTTTTAGATGCAAGTCTGTTCAGCTCAAAAGTCAGAACCCTTTCCACCTTCCACCTTCCACCTTTCACCTTCCACCTTTCACCTTTCACCTTTCACCTTCCACCTTTCACCTTTCACCTTTCACCTTCCACCAGCCACCCAGTGTTTCTCGGAATGAAGTCCAGAGTTTAACTACGTTAGAATCTCCCAGCCCATTGGCTCAAGTGCAGATTCATGGTTTTTTCACCCAAGATGTGGGAAATCAGAATCAGGGAGGCTGAGGTCTGGGAGTCTCCACAGTCATAGCTCCCAGGTGATTCCGATGCTTGTTAAAGTAAGAGAACCACCGCAGTAGCAGAAACCCTCCTGATCATCCCCTGCTGACCCCACACTGTTTGACATTCCTTGTTTATAGTTTCCTCAAAGGCTGCTCCTGGGCATCAAAGACTCTGCTTTCAAATTGCATCCTTTGTCACCACCACCTTACATGGGGTCCAGATCATCACCACCTCTCACCTAAGGGACCACAGCGATTTTTCCTAACTGGCACCAGTACTTCTTGTCTTTTGCTCCTCAACATTTTTTTTATGAACATTCTCTGTCTCTCTCTTTTTCCCAAAGAAACAGGGTCTCTTTATGTTGCCCAGGCTGGTCTCGAACTGCTGGCCTCAAGCGATCCTCCCACTTGGCTTCCCAAAGTATTGGGATTTTTGGCATGAGACAGCACACCCAGTCTACATTTCTTTTTTTTTTTTTTGAGACAGAGTCTCGCTCTGCCACCCAGACTGGGGTGCAGTGGTGTGATCTTGCCTCACTGCAGCCTCTGCCTCTCGGGTTCAAGTGATTCTCGTGCCTGAGCTTCCCAAGTAGCTGGGACTACAGGCATGCGCCACTACACCCAGCTAATTTTTGTATTTTTAGTAGAGATGGGGTTTCACCATGTTGGCCAGGTTGACCTTGAACTCCTGGCCTCAAGTGATCCTCCCTCCTCAATCTCCCAAGGTGCTGGAATTACAGATGTAAGCCACCATGCCTGCCATGGCTTATACTCTCAACACTTTCAAATACAGAGAGGCTTAAAGAATTGTACAGTGAGGCCGGGTGCGGTGGCTCACGCCTGTAATCCCAACACTTTGGGATGCTGAGGTGGGCAGATCACGAGGTCAGGAGATTAAGACCATCCTGGCTAACATGGTGAAACCCCGTCTCTACTAAAAATACAAAAAATTAGCTGGGTGTGGTGGCAGGAGCCTGTGGTCCCAGCTACTTGGGAGGCTGGGGCAGGAGAATCGCTTGAACCCAGGAGGCAGAGGTTGTAGTGAGCCGAGATCATGCCACTACACTCCAGCCTCGCAACAGAGTGACACTCAGTATCAAAAAAAAAAAAAAGAATTGTACAGTGCACACTCTTAGACATATACTTTAGATTCCAATTGAACAGTTACTGATATTAAGAATGCTATAATTATTTTTAAAATATGCTCTATTTGCTTCATCCCTATCCATCTACCACTCTAGCTTTTTTGAATGCATTTCAAAATAAGTGGCTGACATTGGTACACTTTCCCACTGTCTTGGTCCATTCAGGCTGCTGTAACAAAAACACTATCAACTGGGTGGCTTGAAAAACAACAGAAATTTATTTCTCACCCTTCTGGAGGCTGGGAAGTCCAAGATCAAGGCACCAGCTGATTCCATGTCTGCTGAGGACCATTCCTCGTAGATGGGACCTGTTGGTTTTGCCCCACATGGAGGAAGGGGTAAGGCAACTCTCTGGAACCTCTTTACAAGGGCACTAATCCCATTGATGATGGCTCTGCCCTCACGGCCTAACCACCAAACGCCGTCTGAATACTATCTCCTTGAGGTTAGGATTTCAACATATGAATTTAGGAAACCTTCAGACCATGGCACCCATACACATTTTGGCATGTCATTAACCAGAGTTCAGTGTTTGTTTATGGCGGGGATTTTTTTTTAGATTAAACTTATATATAGTGAAACACACAAGTCTTAGGAATACTGGACGAGCCTTGCCAAATGAATACAACTGTGTATCCTTCCTAATGCTCCGAACGGTTCCTGCATGGCCACGGGGCATCTAATCTCTCCACTGTCCTTGCTCTTCCTTCCCCAAACCATGTGAACTCAAGAGAAAATGAACCACCTATATCGTGGGTATTTTTACGGCTTAAAAACACACACACACAGTTGGTCAAAAAGCCATCTGTACACCCATGTTCATAGCAGTGTTATTTATAATAGCCAAACGGTGGAGGCAACCCAAGTGTCCACTAATAGATGAATGAACAGACGAAATATGATACACACACACACACACACACACACACACACACTGGAATACTATTCAGCTCAGCCTAAAAAAGGAAGGAAATTCTGACTCATGCTATAACACAGATGAACCTTGAAGACATTATCCTGAGTGAAACAAGCCAGCCACAAGAAAAATAATCTATGACTCTACTTATATGAGGTACCTAGAATTGTCAAATTCATAGAAAGTAGAATGATGGTTGTCAGGGGCTGGGGAGAGACAGAGATGGGGAGTTATTGATTAATGGGTGTAAGGTTTCAGTTTTGCAAGAGTTCTGGAGATGGATGGTGGTGATGGTTGCACAATAATGTGAATGGACTTAATGCCACCGAACTGTACAGGCAAAAATGGTTAAGACGGTAAATTTCATGGTGTGTGTATTTTCCCACAATTAAAACTAATAATTTTTTTTTAAATTTCGAGATGGAGTTTCACTCTTGTTGCCCAGGCCAGAGTACAATGGCGTGATCTCAGCTCACTGCTATCTCCACCTCCTGCGTTCAAGCGATTCTCCTGCCTCAGCCTCCCAAGTAGCTGGGATTACAGACACCCGCCACCACACCTGGCTAATTTTTTTGCATTTTTAGTAGAGACGGGGTTTCACCATGTTGGCTATAGTTTTTTAAAAGAGTAGCGCCTACACAGATTTCAATGGCTTTCAATCCATTCTGATGAGCAGAATTTCTCTAAATAGCCAGTGTAATTTCATGTCTATGTCAATCCCCTCGTCCTACTCACTGTATGGTCTTATTTTCATTATCTTCCAGCCAACCTTATCCCTGAGACCCCCAAAATGCCATAGCTCCATTAGCTGCCAGTTTCCTGAATGCTAAGATCAAAGATGCAGTCAGATGGGACACTGCAAGACAGATGGGATGTTCTGCCCTGAACCAGGAAGTGCTTATAGGCTGGCCCCACAAGCCACCCATTCATCTTCCATATGGGTTTTCCAAGAAGAAAGTATAACTAGACACTAAGCATTAGCCCGACTCCACACACCATTAGAACAGGCTGAAAATAAGAAATTGAATAGTTTTGTCTTATACACCATTACACAACTGCCTCCTCTCCTTCCCATTCCACTGACCAACCAACCAATTTGGTGAAGGCAGATGTTAGCTTCTAACAAAAATCAGCAATCAGGACAGCTATACTGGCTCACGTCTTTAATCCCAGCACCTGAGGGGCCGAGGCAGGAGGATCGCTTGAACCCAGGGGTTTGAGACCAACCTGGACAAAATAATGAGACTCCATCTCTGCAAAAACTAAAAAGTTATCTGAGCGTGTTGGTGTACACTTGTGGTACCACATGGTTCCAGCCACTTGAAAGGCTGTGGTAGGAGGACTGCTTGAGCCCAGGAGTTCAAGGCTGCATTCAGCCATGATTACACCACTGCACTCCAGCCTAGATGACAAAGCAAGACCCTGTTTCAAAAAAAAAAAAAAAAAAAAGACAGGTTGAGGTCCTAACCCCCAATATCTCAGAATGGAACCTTATTTGGAAATTGGTTCATTGTATATGTCATTATTTAAATTAAGATGAGGTCACACTGGAGTCAGCTGGGTCCTAATTCAATATGACTGGTGTCCAGTG
Organism: Macaca mulatta; assembly: GCF_049350105.2. Taxonomy (NCBI): domain Eukaryota; kingdom Metazoa; phylum Chordata; class Mammalia; order Primates; family Cercopithecidae; genus Macaca; species Macaca mulatta. Next base: position 19,218,364 of record NC_133425.1, on the reverse strand, counting down.
TCCTTATAAGAAGAGAAGAGACATGGCTCACGCCTGTAATCCCAGCACTTTGGGAGGCCGAGGCGGGCGGATCACGAGGTCAGGAGATTGAGACCATCCTGGCTAACATGGTGAAACCCCGTATCTACTAAAAATATAAAAAATTAGCCAGGTGTGGTGTTGGGCACCTGTAGTCCCAGCTACTCGGGAGGCTGAGGCAGGAGAATGGCGTGAACCTGGGTGGGAGGTGGAGCTTGCAGTGAGCCGAGATCATGCCACCGCACTCCAGCCTGGGTGACAGAGCAAGACTCTGTCTCAAAAAAAAAAAAAGAAGAAGAAGAAGAGAAGAGACACAGACACACACAGGGCAGAAATGGCCATGTGATGGTGGAGCAGGGATTAGAGCAATGCAGCTCCAGCCAAGGAATTCCAAGGACTGCCTGTAACCACCAGAAGCAAGGAAGGAGCAAGGAGGGCTTCCCCTCCCAGTTTCAGAGGGAACATGACTCTGCTAATGCCTTGATCTGAGACTCCTTGCCTCCAGGCCTGTGAGACAATAAATTTTTGTTGCTTTAAGCCACTCAATTTGTAGTGCTCTGTTATGGCAGCCCTGGCAACAAATCTACATCCAAATCCCCATCTCCAGCTCTGCTTCTAGGGAACCCGGCCAAAGACAACCAGCTTGTTTTTTTTTTTCTTTCTTTCTTTCCTTTTTTTTTGCAGAACTTAATTTTTTTTTTTAACTTTTATTTTAAGTTCCAGAGTACAAGCACAGGTTTGTTACATAGGTAAATTTGTGTCATGGGGGTTTGTTGTATAGATTATTTTATCACCCAGGTATTAAGCCTAGTACCCATTCATTGTTTTTCCTGATCCTCTCCCTCCTCCCACCCCCGACCCTCCAAAAGGCTCCAGTGTGTGTTGTTCCCCTCTCTGTGTCCATGTGTTCTCAGTATTTAGCTCCCACTTATAAGTGAGAATATAGAGTATTTGGTTTTCCATTCCTATGTTAGTTTGCTGAGGATAGTGGCCTCCAGCTCCATCCATGTTCTTGCAAAAGACATGATTTTGTTCTTTTTCATGACTGCGTAGTATTCCATGGTATATATGCACCACATTTTCTTTATCCAGTCTATCACTGATGGACATTTAGGTCGATTCCATGTCTTTGCTATTGTGAATAGTGCTGCAATGAGCATAACGCATGCATGTGTTTTTATAATAGAACAATTTATATTCCTTTGGTATATGCCCAGTAACGGGATTGCTGGGTCGAAAGGTATTTCTGTCTTTAGGTCTTTGAGGAATTGTCACACTGTCTTCCACAATGGCTGAACTAATTTACACTCCCACCAACAATGTATAAGCATTCCTTTTTCTCCACAACCTCACTAGCATCTGTTATTTTGGACTTTTTAATAGTAGCCATTCTGACCGGTGTGAGATGGTATCTCATTGTGGTGTTGATTTGCATTTCTCTAATGATCAGTGATGAGCTTTTTTTCGTATGATTGCTAGCAGCGTGTAAGACAACCGGCTTTTCCACTCAAAGAGCATAAATTCCAGAATAAGCATTAGCTGGGCAATAGGAGCATATTCTTTCCTCAATCAGAGTCTCCAGTGCCTCTCTGTGTGTGAGTTTCTTGCCTCGCTAGTACGAGTCTGGTATTCAAAGTGAAATACTCATATAGCATGACCTTCCTGGTGGATTTCATCATTTAAAACTTCTGCCTGAAATACATTTGCTCCCCAAATGTGAGCAAATACATCCTGATCCACTCCAACGGTCAAGACCTACTATATTGGAATTACTGAGAGATGGTACCTCAGTCTTCAATATGGTGTCCATTTTCAAGGCCAATTTTGATTATTCTTAACAAAATGAGTCTTGGCAGGGCTCAGTAGCTCATGCCGATAACTCCAGCAAACTTTAGGAGGCCGAGGTGGGAGGATCGCTTGAGACCAGGAGTTGGAGACCAGCCTAGGCAACCCAGCGAAATCCCCATCTCTGCAAAATATATTTTTTTAAAAACTAACCAGGTGCAGTGGCATACAACTGTAGTCCTAGTTACTCAGGAGGCTGAGGTGGGAGGATCTCTTGAGACCAGGAGTTTGGGGCTGCAGAGAGCTGTGATTAGGCCACTGCATTCCAGCCTGGGCGACTGAGCCAGACTCTGTTTCTAAAAATAAAAAATAGGCCAGGGCCGGGCGCGGTGGCTCAAGCCTGTAATCCCAGCACTTTGAGAGGCCGAGATGGGCGGCTCACGAGGTCAGGAGATCGAGACCATCCTGGCTAACACAGTGAAACCCCGTCTCTACTAAAAAATACAAAAAACTAGCCGAGCGAGGTGGCGGGGGCCTGTAGTCCCAGCTACTGAGGAGGCTGAGGCAGGAGAATGGCGTAAACCCGGGAGGCGGAGCTTGCAGTGAGCTGAGATCCGGCCACTGCACTCCGGCCTGGGCGACAGAGCGGGACTCCGTCTCAAAAAAAAAAAAAAAAAAAAAAAAAAAAAAGCCAGGCGCGGTGGCTCACGCCTGTAATCCCAGCACTTTGGGAGGCCGAGGCGGGCGGATCACAAGGTCAGGAGATCGAGACCATCCTGGCGAACACGGTGAAACCCCGTCTCTACTAAAAATACAAAAAATTAGCCGGGCGCTGTGGCGGGCGCCTGTAGTCCCAGCTACTCAGGAGGCTGAGGCAGGAGAATGGCGTAAGCCCGGGAGGCGGAGCTTGCAGTGAGCGGAGATCGCGCCACTGCACTCTAGCCTGGGGGACAGAGCGAGACTCCGTCTCAAAATAAATAAATAAATAAATAATAAACAAAATAATTTTTAAAAATCAAAATGAGTGCTGATTGCCCATTTATTACCGCCTGCAGCACACTGCATTATGGCTTGCTGTTTACCAAACTCTCTTTCCCACTAGATTGGAAGTTTCCTGCTGCTAGGAATGGTATGGGATTCATTTTTACTAATCCAACTAGAAATGCTGGGCACATAATAGGATCTCAAGAAATACAGAATGAAGAAATGAGCAGATCAGAGAAGAAAAAAACAAAGAATAATAAAGAGGGGAGAAGAGAAGGAAAACAAATATCTTAAGGGTCCAGATGATGCTTCCAAAAACTATTTTGAACAGTACTAAGAAAACACTCATCATTGGGCCGGGCGCGGTGGCTCAAGCCTGTAATCCCAGCACTTTGGGAGGCCGAGACGGGTGGATCACAAGGTCAGGAGATCGAGACCATCCTGGCTAACACAGTGAAACCCCGTCTCTACTAAAAAATACAAAAAACTAGCCGGGCGAGCTGGCGGGCGCCTGTGGTCCCAGCTACTCGGGAGGCTGAGGCAGGAGAATGGCGTGAACCCGGGAGGCGGAGCTTGCAGTGAGCTGAGATCAGGCCACTGCACTCCAGCCTGGGCGACAGAGCGAGACTCCGTCTCAAAAAAAAAAAAAAAAAAAAAAGAAAACACTCATCATCATCAGGAATGAGAGACAGAAGGCATTTACAGCCAGAATTTAAGAGTCAAATCCACAATTAAAGGCATTAACAGCCACTACTTCGCTGATAATAGCACCAGCAAGGCTGGAAGCCCGAGTGTGACAGACCAGAGTGTAAATCAGATGAGCAGTTACAGCAGCTGACCCGCCTGCAATATTTCAACTTTATACACACTTTTGTTATTTTATTTTTTTAGACACAAGGCCTCACTCTATTGCCCAGGCTGGAGTGCATTGGCGCAATCATAGCTCACTGCAGCCTCAAACTCCTGGGCTCAAGCAATCCTCCTGCCTCAGCCTCCCGAGTAGCTGGGACTACAGGGACATGCCACCATGCCTGGCTTTCTTTTTTTTTTTTTATGTTTTGTAGAAATAAGGTGTCACGAGGCTGGGCGCGGTGGCTCAAGCCTGTAATCCCAGCACTTTGGGAGGCCGGGACGGGCAGATCACAAGGTCAGGAGATCGAGACCATCCTGGCTAACACGGTGAAACCCCGTCTCTACTAAAAAATACAAAAATCTAGCCGGGTGAGGTGGTGGGCGCCTGTAGTCCCAGCTACTGGGGAGGCTGAGGCAGGAGAATGGCGTGAACCCGGGAGGCGGAGCTTGCAGTGAGCTGAGATCTGGCCGCTGCACTCCAGCCCGGGCGATAGAGCAAGACTCTGTCTCAAAAAAAAAAAAAAAAAAAGAAAGAAAGAAATAAGGTGTCACTATGTTTCTCAGGCTAGTATCTAACTCTTGGGCTCAAGCCAACCTCCCACCTCAACCTCCCAAAGTGCTGGGATTACAGGTGTGAGCTATTGCACTCAGCCCTATACACATGAATACTTTTAATTCTTAGAGGCACCCAAAGGTCTCCATGAAACTAAAGCACAGCCTGCAGCTTTATCAAGGGTGAGGAGCCAGCCCTTGTCTGGGAGAAACCTGCTCCCGCAGTGACATAAAACAGGCCTGGCTGTCCCTCTTCAGATGGAAGGGAGACGGCAGCCCCGAGATTAACTCAGCTCAGGAGACGCCGGCTCCTCTGCCACAAGAAGGCTCAGCATTAGGAGTGAACCGGAACACTCCCCGCCTCTTGTCTGCCCAATTAGATATTCACCAGGTGTGATTACCGCTTAGTGCACTGGAAGGCGATGCATTACAGGCTCACTCTGAATGGGTTCACAATAGAAGACGTCCTCTGCTGACAACTGGGGCTACCACTGTGGAGAGCTCACCACCCGCCAGGCCCTCGCTGCAAGGTGGTATTACTACCTCCATTTCACCTGAAGTGAGGTGAGGGAGCAGAGGGGTGAGGGAGCAGAGGGGCCTAGCAACAGTTAGGCAGTGGGAGGAAGGTTGCAGATTAGACCCAAGGCCATTTTCTCTGCGTGTCACCAAATGGCTCCCCATGGAAAGGCAATCTTTTTTTTTTTTTTTTTTTTAGAGACAGGGTCTCGCTCTGTCACCCAGCCTGGAGTGAGCTGGAGTGAGTGCACTGGCTCAATTATAGCTCACTGCAGCCTCGAACTCTGGGCTCAAGAGATCCTCCTGCCTCAGCCTCCCAAGTAGCTGGAATTACAGATGTGCACCACCATGCCTAGCTAATTTTTACATTGTTTTTTGTAGAGGCGGGATCTCATTGTGTTGCCCAGGCTGGTCTCACATGCCTGGACTCCAGTGATTCTCCTGCCTCAGCCTCCCAAAGTGCTGGGATTACAGGCATAAGCCACTGCGCCTGGCCTGGAAGGCAACTCTTATTGACCTCATGGTGGCCAAACCCCCTCCCTTGTTTCTCCATCTCCCGTCCCTGTTCCTACACCAGCCATCCCACAGGACAGGGAGAGAAGGAAGGGAAGACAGGAGGAGGGGAGGAAGGAAGGAGGTGAGGGAGGGAAAAAGGGAGGGAAGAGGGAAGCGGGGAAGGAAGGGAAGAGGGGATCGGGGAAGGAAGGGAGGAAGGGAGCGAAGAGAGAAGTGGGAAGGGAGGGAGGGAGGAAGGAGTGGCTGGGTCTTTTCCTTTCCTTGGGCTCCCCACATCCTTCTACCCACAATGGGTAGACAGTGATCCTCTAACATGCAGGAATGCCCGACAGCCGACTGGAGACACAGCCTGGTCCGTGGGTGGCTTCCCGAGCAGCCAACCACATTTCCCTGGGCTGGACAGGGGGAAGGAAGCCAGTCTAACAGTTGGGCTGAAAAGCATCCATGCATCATCTTGTTTTCCAGCCTTCACTTTTTCCCCCCAAATCAATTTCTGAAAGTCAAAATGATTGATAGCTTTATACCCTGTGCAATCATTCTCCTTATTAAATAACTCAGCATCAATCATTTAAAAAAGGCTTCCAGAGTGGTGGTGGTTACATGAATCTATATGTGTGATAAATTTTCACAGAAAGACACACACAGGAGTGATGTCTATAAAAACTAGTGAAATCTGAGTAAGCGCTAGGTTAGTTACCAATGTCTATTTCCTGATTGTATAAGATGCTATCATGCTGGATCAAGAGGACACAGGAACTCTCTGCTATTTTTGCAACCTCTTATGAGTCAAAAATTATTTCAAAATAAAAAGTTTTAAAAATCCAAAAAAGCCTTTTAAACAGTAAAATAAAATAAAAACGATCACTTTTTTAAAAAGCTCCCAGGAGGAAACACCACAAACCCATCCCTTACCTGAGAACTGGGAATCAGCGCCTTCCACCAGTGCCCGCCCTTGACCAGGTCAACTTCACACAAAGGCACGGAAACTTTCCCAATGACACAGTGGCGGGAGAACTTATCAAAATCCACCACGGTCAGGAGCAGGGTCCTCCTCTGGGCCTCCAGGAAGGGGATCTCGAAGGTGTAGCGCTCCTCAAACACGGGTTTCTGGGTCTTGCGTTTGACCCCGGTCTGCTTTGAGTTCTTCTGATCTGGCAGGAGACAGATCTTGACGTAGGGGTTGGAGTGTGCCATGTCCTGACGCGAGCCGTCGTGGGAGATGGGAGGTGGCAGGTCTCTGGCCTCGATCACGCGCACGGTGAGGTGGTTGTGCAGCAGGTCGTACTGAGTGCTGAAGTGCAGCATGCCCAGCTGGTACTTGGACAGGATCTCCTCGTCCGTCAGAGAGTCCACGTCGTCACTGCTGGAGTCAAGGGAGTACAGGTGGGGTTCGAACTTCCTGAAATAGTCGTCGGGGGTATAGGTCCGTCTGAGCACCGAAGGCTGGATGGGCTCCTTCTTGGCGCTGAGAACGCCAAACTCGATGGGTTTAATATCGATGAGTGGAGAGCTGGGACGTCTTGACTCAAGACCTGAGAGCCACCAGAAATAACAGTGAAGACAGCCACATACAAGGTACACCTGGGCAACTTTGCAGGTGAGCAGATTCTTGCACTGTTTACTCTGCTTCAAAATGATCCTTGCCATCTTTCTCTACACTCTGAAATACTCATTGATTCTGTGACAGACAGTATGGTGGCACTCTTGTCACCACTGCCGTCATCACAGCAGCTAAGTGCCAGGCACTGCTCTAATAGACTGAGTACATTACATCATCTCATATGTGCAATCACAATCTTCACATGCCCTTGAATTCTTAGATAATTACTATTATCTTCACTTTATAGATGAGGAAACAGAAGCTTTAAGTAACTTTCTGAAGGTCACACCCTTGCAAGTGGAGGAGCCAGGGGTCAGGCTGGTCTAGCTGGCCCCAGAGTCTGGCTCTAACCATTATCTTATGATGTCTCCACTTTAAGAAAGTGAGCTCTGGGACCAGTGTCTGGGTAGAATTCCCTCTCAGCCACTTACTCACTACTCGTGCACTCATTAACAATGAGCCATGTGACTCCGGGCATATTCTTTTGACTCTCTGGGACTCTGTTTTCCCATCAGTAAAATAGAGTCAATAATGGCACCTACCTCAAAGAATGTGATGAAGATCCACTGAACCAGGGCATGGAAAGGGCATGGCGCAGAATGTGCCCATAGGCACAGACCAATAAATGGGAACGATTATACTTCTTCAAGGTTCGTATTCAAACTTCATCGCTTACAGGCTGCCTCTCTCCCTTCCATGAACCAGCAGAGTGCATTGATCCCAAGTTCATAATTCTAACCTTTGTGCATCCCACTCTTCTAGCAATGAGCTCATGGCATTCTTGCTAATTGCCCTAACAGCTGTCTTTATGAGACATTTGCCTGAGGCATGGGAGGTGCTCTGATAGATGTGTGCTAAATGGAAATCACCTGTGTTCAGAGCTGGGCATAAGACTCAGAAATCATCTAGGCTCACACTGTCCACAGAAAGATAACGCAAGCCAGAAATGCAAGCCACATATGTAACTTAAAATATCCTGGCAGCCATGACTTTAAAAACATGCCAAAAAAAGGGCAAAATTCCTTTAATTTAATGTAATTTATTTGTTTATTTTGAGACAGAGTCTTGCTCTGTCGCCCAGCCTGGAGTGCAGTGGCGGATCTCGGCTCACTGCAACCTCCGCCTTCCAGGTACGAGTGATTCTCATGCCTCAGCCTCCCAAGTGGCTGGGACTACAGTTGTGTACCACCACACCTGGCCCATTTTTGCATTTTTAGTAGAGATGGGGTTTCGTCATGTTGGCCAGGATAGTCTTGAACTCCTGGCCTCAAGCAATCTGCCTGCCTTGGCCTCCCAAAGTGCTGGGATTACAGGCATGAGCCACAGCACCTGGCCTGCAAAATTAATTTTAGTATTTTATTTTATTTAACCCACTATATCCAATATATAATCATTTCAACATGGAACCAATATAAAAACATTTTAGTGAGATACTTTAAATTCTCTCTCTCTCTCTCTCTTTTTTTTTTTGGAGACAGCGTTTCACTTTTGTTGCCTGAGCTGGAGTGCAGTGGTGTGATCTCGGCTCACTGCAACCTCCACCTCCCGGGTTCAAGTGATCCTACTGCCTCAGCCTCCCAAGTAGCTGGGATTACAGGCATGCGCTACCATGCCCATCTAATTTTGTATTTTAGTAGAGATAGGGTTTCACCATGTTAGCCAGCCTAGTCTCGAACTCCTGACCTCAGGTGATCCTCCCGCCTCGGTCTCCCAAAGTGCTGGGATTATAGGCACAAGTCACCACACCAGGCCTTTTATTTTCTCACTGTCTTGAAAGTCCAGTACATATTTTGCACTCACAGAACATCAGTAAGATTCAGTCTCACACCATTTGCATGCTCAACAGCTACGTGTGTCTGGTAACTGTTACACCAGACAGCACAGTTCTAGATCAGCCCTCTCATTTTACAGATGGGAAGACTGAGGCCTAAAGAAACCCCGTGCTCCCTCTGTTTCACTATTTCATGCCCTTGAACTCTTTTTTTTTTTTTCCTACTTTTTTCTTTTCCCTCTACCCCCAGGAAAGGTTGGACACCAATGATCTCCACCTGAATGGACTTGTTTCAGGCATTTTAAGCTTTTCTCTCTGTTTAGTGAATTTCAGACATCAGTTCACGCAGAGAAGAGATACTTTTGTGGAGCAGAAGGAGGTTGGGAGTCTCTGGGTGTTTATCTTCCTTTTTCATCCTCACCCAAATCATGCTGTTTGGTCAAACACATATGCCACACAACAGAGTAGACAAATTGGGCGGCCAAGTTTGATGGCTGCACATACATTTTGTTTAGACTCAAAAGTAAGAATGTTTCATATAAAAAAAGAAAAAAAAAACCCAGATTGCCAATATCTCTTTACAAAGATCAGACAATACTGGGCCCCCAATCCCATACAGCTACCATTGGCCAAGCTGAGCAGCAGCCGCCCTGCTCCCCTTTCAATGGGGCATTCACTTTTCAATTGACTGAAGTCTTCACCCTGCCCTAGTAACTCTCCAGGCAGAGGGGCAGCTGCCATTTGTCACCGCACTCAGGCAATGTTTATCTCTATGTAACCTCTGCATTTGGCCACTGATGCAACCCGCCTAGCTCCCAAAGTCACCAGAATTGACAAGCCCTTCTATATAATATAGCCACACCCATCTTTCAGAATCTGAAATGATATACACTGACAATGTGAATCAATTCAGCCAATTCAATCAAACTTAAAATTAATAAAAGCAAAAATCAATCAAAATGATTGCTTTTGATTGAACTCATCAGCAATCAGGTGTGATGCCGTCCTCTGTCACACCGTCATTATCTCTCTCTCCCCCTGTCTCCTGGACTGTCACCCCACTCTGCCGCCCTCCCCCAGCAACCACACTGCCCTTCATGACTCTCCATGGGAGTGTCTGGGAAAGTCGGCCAGGGCCCCCAGAGAGGTACAGCGGAGATACTTACTCGAAATCCTCCGCGTCAGGCTGTATGTGGACTTGGATGTGTCTGAGGACGAGCGTCTTCCATCCGGGGAATTGGTCCGTGGGGTCAGCGGGACTTCGCTGGCCGTATGGACAGAGTCACCATCCTTGTCACTGCTCCGGCTGGCCATCCTATAGGAAGGGAAGAGGTCTCAGTAGCTGTCCAGGAATCCCGAGGGACTGGCATCTCCATCCCTTGGGGGTTAAGACCCGCGATGAAACCGTTCTCAGACCCATTTTATGCAACATGGAATAATGCAAATTTGAAACAGTGTGGTGTCCTTAAACTCTCAACAACGTCTTGCTTTTTGCACCAAATGTGAAATGATATGAAGAAATATTCCCCGATTTAGAACAATCTGTCAAGAACTTGCATAATTTCAAAGCTGGGGCTGGGCGGAGAACTGTGTAAACTTAGGCTGTCGCCACGTGGGGGCGCCACTTTGGCTCAGTGAAGCCCGAGACCTGTCAATCTCTAGTCTGCAGTGAACCGTCTGGTGGTTTATAGGCATCCAAACTTCTGCTTTTGGTTACAAGTGTCCTGGTATTTCAATAGTCACTGTGTCTATAATTTAAGATCTTTTAAAAATATCCTATAACAATGTCACTCAAGGGTTCTTTGCGTGGCAGAAATGGCCCTGAAAATCAACAATTTCTGAACAGAAGTTTGATGTCAAGAAATAGCTATAAATTAGCAGCAGCCGTGACTCAATGTGCTCCCAATAAAGAACTGCTGAGAAATTGGGAAGGAGCGGGTAAGGGTGGATGGAGAAGAAAGACGATACGGGGTAGTGATTAAGAGAACCGCTGGGGCTGAACCCTGGCTGGGTGCTGGGGTAAGTCCTTTTCCCCTCCCGTACCTCCATTTCCCCATCTGTAAAGTGGAAATATTGACAGTACCCACATTATATGGTGGTTGCAAACCCTGAATGAGTTAACACATATAAAATGTGTAGAGGCCGAGCATGGTGGCTCACGCATATAATCCCAGCATTTTGGGAGGCCAAGGCAGGAGGATCCCTTGAGGCCAGGAGTTTGAGACCAGCCTGGTCAACACAGCAGGACCCCATCTCTACTAAAAGTTGACTGGGCATGGTTGCCCACAACTGTAATCCCAGCACTTTGGGAAGCTGAGGCAGGAGGATCGCTTGAGCTCGAAAGTTTGAGACCAGCCTGGGCAACACGGCAGAACTCTGTTTCTACAAAAAAAAAATTAAAAATTAGCTGGGCATGATGGCTTGTGTTTGTAGTCATAGTCACTTGGGAGGCTAAGGCAAGAGGCTCGCTTGAGCCCAGGAGTTTGAGGCTGCAGTGAGCTATGATTGTGCCAATGCACTCCAGCCTGGGAGACAGAGCGAGAGACCCTGTCTCAAAAATAAATAAATAAAATGCTTAGAACAGTGCTTGGTTGTGTAGTAAACAGGCGCTCAATACATTTTGAAACATTTTTTATGGATTGATCAATCGATCAATTCATTGATTTTTTGTTTGTTTGTTTAAGAAACAGGATCTCACTATGTTGCCCAGGCTGGACTCAAACTCCTAGGCTCAAAGTGATCCTCCCGCTCTCAGCCTCCTGAGTAGCTGGGACTATAGTTGCATGCTTCCATGCCCAGCTTAGTTGATATTATTACAACTGGGGGGCTTTAAGATCTCCCCCCCAATACTCATAAAGCTAGGTAAGGATGCTGGAGGGATGGAAAAGGAGGTAGAAAAACAGCTGGTGACATCGTTTTGAGACTGATGCCGCTAATAACATGCCCCTAAGCCATAATGGCTGTAGATTTATGCCTTCCAAGGCTGCAACCCCCGCAACGTGACATTAAAGCCTACAGGAAAACTTGTCTTGAAAAATGAAAGTTTTGAATGCTGTGAAGTCTTCAGACACATTCTGTGCATGAGATGAGACTGAGCTAATGTTCTTCAAAAGCATTATCAGGAGCCGGGCGCGATGACTCACGCCTGTAATCCCAGCACTTTGGGAGGCTGAGCTGGGTGGATCATTTGAGGTCAGGAGTTCAAGACCAACCTGGCCAACATGGCGAAACCCCATCTCTACTAAAAGTACAAAAATTAACCTGGCATGGTGGCACACACCTGTAGTCCCATCTACTTGGGAAGTTGAGGCATGAGAATCACTTGAACCTTACCCAGTCTTGGGTATCTCTTTATCGCAACACAAAACAAACTAACACAGGTTGTGAGAAGGATGAATAACTAATTTGCATCACTGTTAAAAGGGAGAACCCCAACTGAGCCAGTAATGCTAAACTCTAAATGGCACACACTCCCAATCGCCAAGTGAGGCATCTCTGTGAGACCTGTAAGAGCTCTGCACATTGTAGGGATTCAACATATGCTTGTTCGACAAGCAATCAACCAACTTGACTTTAATTCACTCTTCAATGAGGGTCTTTCTGGCATTGCTTCAAAAGGCACCAGTTAGATTGTGCAGTTTTCCCAATCTTCACCAGCCCAGCCAAGAAAAGTTGGGGGCCCACAGGACATGAGCATATGTGACAATTAATGTTGTGTTCCCCAAGATCACACACAGAGCACACACAAAGGGCCAGCTCATCTGCCACGTGCCAGTCCACAGAGGCAAGTCCCATGGTTCTCGGCTCAAATGTCGCACTAGGAACAGCATTGCGAAGCCCATACACTTGACATTTCTACTTCCTGTCTGTTTGATAACATGCAGCTGCCCACTTGGTAAATAAATCTGGTGAAAATACAAAGCTGTAAATTTGCTTTCTGAATGATTTAGCCGTCTTCTCTTTACAGATTTCTCTTACCGTTTTGCATTATGCTGAGTGCCAAAAATGTGTCAAGCACTGCCCAGTGTTCAGAAGAGACCTCATTCATCCTGGGAAGCACAAAGGTCATGCACAGCTGTTCAGTCTGTAGACTGCACAACCCTAGGTGGTGCCATTCATGATGGCCACCATGTGAATTGGTGCCACCTGGAGTTGTGTGGTGTATTGGCCCTGCTGGGAAAGTTACAGTCCACTTCTCTACTAGTGGCAAAACCGAAAGAAGTGTCTTCCCAGAGGGTCCCAGCCCCCTTGCCCCTGCTTACACAAAGGGTCAGCAGCAGTAAAGGTAAAATGCAACTGTCTTCCAACTCAGCATGAGAACCTAGGCTGTGCATCTGTAACACTCAACATTTGGATATCTAGGGGGCAAACAGGTACCTGACCGTGATTTTCAACACCTCTGAGGGGTCTCCGCTGGTACAGAAGAAAATCCAAATTCCTTACTCCGGCATTCAAGACCCAATTCAACCTGAGCTTGCAGGCTCATTTTCCACTATTCCCCCAGCTCTTCCTAGATGTAGTGTCCATTTGTGGTGTCTGCCCACTTCTCTAGTCAATTTTCTCCTCTGTAGTCACAACACCCCAATTGTCTATCACAGGGGTCTGCAAACTACAAAGCCAAATTCACTGCCTGATTTTGTAAATGAAGTGTTAATGAAACACAGCCCTGCCCCTTCATTTATGGTCTACAGCTGCTTTTGCACAACAATGGTAGAAATAAGTAGCTGCAGCAGAGACCATATGGCCCATGAGGCTAATATATTTACTATT